>NC_136508.1:78465943-78618443 GCF_053919585.1 Euprymna scolopes | reverse complement strand
TATTACATTACCCGATATATATATATATATATATATATATATATATATAGATAGATAAAAAAAAAAGGGGGGGGATTAAACAAAACGAGATTTGAACGTGGATTCGCGAGGTATATATACTTCACACTTCCGGTTATAAGATAGACGAATATTGGCTGAAGAGAGCTCGATAAGGATACCTTAAACGGGCCTTATTATCGGGCTTGAAACCGACGGTACCAATGACCTGTCTCAACTAACAACTTTCTGTACACAAAATATATATATATATATATATATATATATATATATATATATATATATATATATATATTGTAAGCTCTCCGCCTTGGGAAGAGCACTATCATAAATATAGCTCACCTGCTGCTTAATTAGTGTTAATGCGAGCCTCGCTGTTTACTTGTTTGTAAGTAATTAAGCAGATCAAGCACTGTAAAAGCAATGGGTGAATATCTATTCAAGTGAACATTTGATGAGGTCGAACCTATCCTATCATCCAGGGGTTAGAACTTCCGACTATTGACTAGAGATGATTGAGGGTTCAATCCCTGGCTAGTGATGGATGTTAGTCTAGCCGCACCCATGAGCTGTGATACAGCGAAACAGTACTGCATATGGATGACTACATGTGTGTGTGTGTTAATGCTTTATTTTTCCTTATTACTCTTTGATATTTTTAGAGTAAAATTTAATTTTTTAATCTTTGCTCATTAATTGTTAAATGAAAGTACGCAATACCTAAAAAGGCTGCCCTTCCCCTGTTAAGAATATCTTTCTAAATAAAACGTAATTATTTCAGAACAGTCTATAAACTGCACAAGTACCGATTGCTTGAACCAGGAAAACAAACTCCTGAAGAAGTGAGTAATGCATGGGAGGATGATTTCTTAGGAACGAACCGAACCATACTTAGTTCAGACAAAAGAAGCGGATCTCTTCCTAACTTTGCCCTAGAATTAAAATGTGCGAATGATTCGCCGGCTGGTTTGATTCTCCTCTACCTTCTAATCTTGTGTGACATCTTCTTGCCGTGAGAAGAAAGTAAATATGTTTCGCTCCTCTTTCTCTTCTTAACTTTCTTTCTCACACAAACACAAACACACACACTCTCTCTCTCTCTCTCTCTCTCTCTCTCTCTCTCTCTCTCTCTCTCTCTCTCTCTCTCTCCGGCAATATGGAGTACTGTTGCCACATCTGTGGTTGATATCTTAAGAGTTTCCTTTCCTGCCTTGGCTTGGTACAAAACCATCTTTGATATTAAGTGGGCAAGGAGTATTTTATCTCTACTTCCTCATTCTTACAGAAGAGACGTTGCGAGTCTGTCTCTGCTCTATTGTTACTTTTAATAAATAATTAAGCCCTACCCAACTTCCACCATTACTGATCATGTTGTCTCACTAAATACTTAACACTTAACCTTGAGTGGCTCCGGGCCTTGATAAGCGGTGACTCACCAAATAAAAAAATGTATGCATCTCTCTCTCTCTCTCTCTCTCTCTCTCTCTCTCTCTCTCTCTCTCTCTCTCTCTCTCTCTCTCTCTCTCTCTTTATAACAATAATTCTCAACCAGGGTCCACATGGGTATCTGAGGTCACATATTTTAATAAACTGGATTTTCTCCAGATTAACAGTCGACTTTGAGGGGACAATGTCTACTCCTTATAAAGGTAGCTTCGCATGTAATTTTAATGCAACGGTTCCGCAAACTCCAGCTATACCTCTCCAGTGACAAGAAGTCCAGGACGACTGAAAACAATGCCAAGATAAGCGGAGAGCACCTACAGCACCTGGAATTCACAAATGGTCATCCATTTTAGTACTGACCAGGCTCAGCGTTGCTTAACTTCAGTGATCTAACGTGATTACAGACTACTAAAATTAAATTCCTTTTTTATAATCAGTCGTAAGGTGTCCATACAGAAATCCATTTAATATTAATTATAATAAATATAAAACTTTTATTGTAGACAGATGATAATAATATAAAAAAAGAATATGTAATATGGATAGACGTTGCTTTCTTTAGTCAGTATGCATTACAGTGCCAAGCTGGCAGATGAACAATCAAATATTTTTATCAAAATCGCTCCAGACAAAGCGTGAAGCCATGTAATGTAAAAACTTTTAAAAGAAAAGGGGGGAAATATGATTTCAAGAGGTGTTTGATGAATAAACTCCAAACTTCGGGGTGGAACAATAAAAGGGTCGCCATAAAGAAAACAACACTACAGCTTTATTTTTAAACTTTTATTGAAAAAAATCAATTCAGGTAACTTTATTATGTAGTAGAGTTGACATCTATTCAATGTAGCGGCCTTCAACCTCAATCACCGCCACGATACCGGTCTAGAACTGGGAGCATGACATTTATTCAATGTAGCTGTTTTCATCCTCAATCACCGCCTTGATACGGGTCTGAAACTGAGAGCATGTCTTTTCCACAAGCGCCAGCATGAGCTCGGCGAATACTCGATGGATGGCGGCGATCAAACTGACTTTGGTGTTGTGGAAGTTATGTTGGTGATATTCTCAACATATGACCAAAGTAGTCCAGCGAGATCAGGTTAGGGGACGGGGGGGCAGCGAGAGAAGGGTACGAAGTCGTAGCATTCTTTCTGAAGCCAAGCCTGGATCTCTGTGGACTTGTGAGTCGACGCCAAGTTCTGCTGCCACGCCCAGGGTTTACAGTGGCCACATGATTGCCCCAAGGGATCACCACACATTTACAGCACATCCAGGTACAATTTGGTGTTGACTTTACAAGCCGCCTTCGAAGATGTAAAGTGGCACTATGTGGCCCACCCCCACTTGAGACCACACCAAAAACTATAACTACGGCCAGAAACTTTGTTTTCATCACTCTTGTGTGCGTGCTTGTTATTTGTGGTAATCCAGCGATGCATTTTAAGGGTGCTGGCAATGGTCCTGTTGTCATTACTTGGATCGGTAGAGAGCATGAACTGTACAGCGGCGCATCTCCGATCTCGCTCGTTGAACATTGTGTCATTTTCAGACATCATAGAAAGTGTTATCGCTCTTGGGATTTATTCACAATCGGCCAACTAGTAGATGGTCTTCAACAACAAAAAAAAAACGGTTTTCATCAAATAGAAATGAAATTATGTCATCTTTTCTATGGCCGCAATTTTATGGTTCCACCCTTTAGAAGACATAAATTCTTCCCTCTTCCTTAGAAATCTCGCTCATAGAATGTGAGGACTAAAGGGCAAAATAAGAGATGCGAGAGTTACGATGCTGTTGAAAGTAAACCCAATGTTCACTTTCTTCTTTCCTAAATTATAATAATAATAATAATAATTTTTATTATTAGTAGTAGTAGTAGTAGTAGCAGCGGCAGCAGTAGTAGTAGTAGTAGTAGCAGCAGGAGGTGGGGGACTTATTAACTAGGAGTAGTCACACAGGCCATCATTAAAAATTTCTCTTTGAGAACTTGTGGCATTCTCTGGAGTCTGAGTGACAACAAGTCTCCCCAGATTTCCAGTAATCTCCACCTATTTCGATAAGCTTTGCAGATGAACTTGTGTTATTACAAATGCCGCTTACCATTGATTTCTTATTGGCAGCGACCATTGGTTTTCACTGTAATTTAGATGGCAATGAGCCTCACCAAAGTCCCAGTCCTCTTTACAGCACTCTTACACTATGGTCCAACCTATAAACGGTCCCGAGTATCTTACTATTGATACTGCCCATGTGTTTATACTTTTAATTACGTTTCTACTGTATAGTTTAGTTTCAAGGAGCTTTCTTGTTCTTTGAAAGTATTTATTTCCAATTTTCTTTCATTCTTTTGTTTTGATTGGTGTCAGATTCTAGAACTCCCAAATATTTGTAGCTATCATGTTCACCTAATGCCCTCATCTCTGTTTGGTTGGATAGTTTCATACCTTCCATTGCTTCCAGTTTTCCCCTTCTCATGATCAGCAGTGCGCACTTTCCAATACCGAAATCTCATTCAGATATTCTGGCTAAAGATTCTAAGTTGTGTTTATTAGTGTCTTTAGTTTCTTTTTGGTTTTTGCAAACAGTTTGCAAACATTAGCTGGTTCATTCTTTCATCTGTATTAGTGAACTTGTATCCCACTTGGCATTTACATAGTATATTATTCAGAGGCATCATGGCTATGATGAAGAATCTTGGTAATAGGGAATCACCTTGGTATTTTGTACATTCTCAAGCATCCATGCTTGTGGAATCCTGTCATATGCTTTCTTGTAATCAATCCATGTCATGGTTATATTCTTTTTCCTACTTTTTACTTCCTTCGAGATTCTTTGGTCTATGTGTTCCTCTTTTTTCCTTTCTGGCAACCTTTTCTGTTCCTCGAAGAGTATTCCGCGATTATAAAGGGAATGATAAATTAGTTCCCTTAATTGTGCTGTTAGTATTTTCCACATTGTAGGTAAACATGCTATAGACCTGAAGTTGTTGAGAATGTTTCCTTTTTCTGTGTCTTTTTGCGCCAGTGTGGTTTTGCTTTGGTCATCCATTCTGGCACGTTCGCTTCGGAGATACATCTTTTCCAGTTCTGAATTAGTCTTTTATGTGAATTTTTGAAACCAATATACATGTATTCCGTCGTGATCTGGTGCTCTTCAGTTTGCTATTTTTCGTAGGGTGGTCTTGGGAATTTTCTTGCTGATTTCATTCTCTGTCCGTTCTTCAATTTACTATAACTTCGATTTACTGTGTCTTTCAGCCATTCAGCATTTCTATTATGATTCTGTCACTTTTCCCATATCTGGCTCCAGTAGTGTTTTGTTTCTGTCAGGTCCAGTTGTTCTGCTTTTGTTTCTCCTAAATTTACATTTAAGTATAATTCGTCTTCATTGTTTTCAAAGGTTTTATTTTGTTTGCACTGTTCAGATTTCTATCTGTATCATCTTTATCCCCCTTCTTTTTATACTATGTTTTGCTTCAATAATCTGTTTTATTTCAATAATAATAATAATAATAATAATAAATTAATTATTATTATTATTATTATTATTATTATTATTATTATTATTATTATTGGTTTTCATACAGTTTATGTTATCTATAACACTTGAATACATTGTAAATATATTTTGTGTTCATGAGCAAACACACTGTGCATATGAAATTAGTTAATATTTGTGTGGCAAGTTCAACCGTCTTAGTAGCACCATTTTGGGTGACAGTGGCGCATTTGGGTATTACCGAAAACAACGACGCCATATTGATATCCCTGACTTTACGTAAAAGCCTCTATATTAATGGTGACTTCCAATATTGATCACGAATATACAATATACTATATCTATATATAGACAAACCCGTCTAGCAAAAAAAATCACAGTACTTCACTTTAGAGGGTCTTAGACGCTGGGAAGTCTTTTACCACAATTGCTAGACATTGGAATTCCCTTACTGCTTCTTATTTCCCTGACTGTACTATCATGCAGAAGTTTAAATGTAATGTGAACAGTCATCTCGTTCATCTCTTTACATAGTCCATGTAGTCCCATGTAGACATAGTCCCAAATAATAGCCTTGTACGTCCAAGTCTCAACATGCCTTGTTCTGTGTGAACAAGAGTAAAAACTCCAAGAGTATCGAGAGGCAAAATGGGTTTAGGAACAACCTACTATACTACTTTTAAAAGAAGTGCAAGTTCTCAGAATTAAAATCTGCCATTTTTAATAGAGCGAAAATGTAGCGAGTTCTAAGTTTTGGCCAGATGAACAAACATGCGCCTGGCGTTATTTCTATTGGTTTTAGATAGGTTCACATCCCCATTGTTGGAGGAACATTTTAAGAATGTTCGTTCTTGTTTAAAAATGTATTTTTGTTAAAATCAACTCCATATAATTATTTCCAATAATGTTTTAAATAAACGAAACTTGGGAGGCCTACAGAGCGCTGTCGAAACATCCCTTCCGGTGGCTCCACGGCAGGCTAAATAATAATAATAATAGTAGTAGTAGTAGTAGTAGTAGTAGTAGTAGTAGTAGTAGCAGTAACAAGAAGAGGGTGAGGAAGGGATTATTAGTAGTAGTGGTAGTAGTTGTGATGGTAGTAGTAGTCAACATGAAATAAGTTATTCGAGTGGCACTTAATTCCTGTTTCCTCTGAAACTAAAACAGTGATCTTAGAACTAAGAAGTGGCTTCCGGTTACGCCCCTGTATACAAGCCAATTAGCTTCTCTGATAAACGAAAAATAGATTGTGACTCAATGAAAGTTTTATTCATTTATTTATTTATTATTATTATTCTTATATTATTATTCTTATTCTTATATTATTATTCTTATATTATTATTATTATTATTATTATTATTATTATTATTATTATTATTATTATTATTGTTGTTGTTGTTGTCTGGTTTTGGAGAGGGGTATACGGGGTACGGACTGTTAAGAGGGTGACTAAAATACCAGTGTTCGTTCCTTCGTTTCATGTTAAATTTTTAAATGGACGCATTTTTTTTAGGGGGGGTGCTTTCATTCCCCCCTACCCATGATTTTGTGTGTCGGTCGTTTGTAATTTGCATCGTAAAATGCGCTTAAATATGATAGTTTGATTTATGCAGATTTTGTATTTATTATTATAGAAAAATTATTTATTGATTATTATATTGTACCCAATATGTATAGAAATGATTTTAAATGTTTTTAAAATGGCACCAGTTGCATCAGCTGAAATCGAAATAAAAGCATTCAGTGGCCCAAGTCGTTAGTTAGCGTTTAAGAAAAATAATTATATAGATATGAATAAAAATGAATAAAGTCGTTAGTTAGGGTTTAAGAAAATAATTATATAGATATGAATAAAAATGAATAAAGTCGTTAGTTAGCGTTTAAGAAAAATAATTATATAGATATGAATAAAAATGAATAAAGTCGTTAGTTAGCGTTTAAGAAAAATAATTATATAGATATGAATAAAAATGAATAAAGTCGTTAGTTAGCGTTTAAGAAAAATAATTATATAGATATGAATAAAAATGAATAAAGTCGTTAGTTAGCGTTTAAGAAAAATAATTATATAGATATGAATAAAAATGAATAAAGTCGTTAGTTAGCGTTTAAGAAAAATAATTATATAGATATGAATAAAAATGAATAAAGTCGTTAGTTAGCGTTTAAGAAAAATAATTATATAGATATGAATAAAAATGAATAAAGTCGTTAGTTAGCGTTTAAGAAAAATAATTATATAGATATGAATAAAAATGAATAAAGTCGTTAGTTAGCGTTTAAGAAAAATAATTATATAGATATGAATAAAAATGAATAAAGTCGTTAGTTAGCGTTTAAGAAAAATAATTATATAGATATGAATAAAAATGAATAAAGTCGTTAGTTAGCGTTTAAGAAAAATAATTATATAGATATGAATAAAAATGAATAAAGTCGTTAGTTAGCGTTTAAGAAAAATAATTATATAGATATGAATAAAAATGAATAAAGTCGTTAGTTAGCGTTTAAGAAAAATAATTATATAGATATGAATAAAAATGAATAAAGTCGTTAGTTAGCGTTTAAGAAAAATAATTATATAGATATGAATAAAAATGAATAAAGTCGTTAGTTAGCGTTTAAGAAAAATAATTATATAGATATGAATAAAAATGAATAAAGTCGTTAGTTAGCGTTTAAGAAAAATAATTATATAGATATGAATAAAAATGAATAAAGTCGTTAGTTAGCGTTTAAGAAAAATAATTATATAGATATGAATAAAAATGAATAAAGTCGTTAGTTAGCGTTTAAGCTATCGGCAGATGAAAAAAAAACCTAAAAATTAAGCAACGGCAAGCTAAAAATGTATACTCAGAAGTTAATCGATTTACTCCTGCTATGGTCAATTGTTTCTTTTTTCAATGTTGACCAAGAAGCACCTATTTTTGCAGACTAACAACCAGATCAAAAGTGCTTCTGCTGTCCAAATACTTTATATATCACATTTCAATAGTAATCATCTGTATTTTTTAGATGAGGTGTTTTCATTGATTGAGATTGTTGGAATGACTTCCTCATCTTGGTTGTTATAGTCACAACGTTTCGGCCGTTTTGCCCTCCGACCTTCATCGGGTGTTTTGTATCGAACTGGGGAACCGTTTGTTAGGAGTCTCGAACCCAACCCTTTATTATTATTATTACGGGGGTACCGTGTTCCAACTCCAGCTAGGCTCTGGGACATAGTTGCTGATTTTACTTTTTCGGCGTTCTTCCACACTTACTTTAAGGGGGCGGCATGTTTCACCCTTGTAAACATTTCTGCAACTGCATATATGCAATTCTTGGCCCTTAAAGTAAGGGTGGAAGAACACCGAAAAGCGGTAACTAAAGGGGAGACGGAAAAATCGGGTATAGCCAACCATGTCTGGATGGAGAGGGGGGACCATCGCCCCCTATAGGATGAAGTAAAAATAATAAGCAGAGAGACCCACTGGAAAGTGAGAAAATTTAAAGAAACAGCTCACATGCTCGGACAATAACAACAGAGCAAACCAAGCATAGAGCTGAATGCAATTTGGAAACCTCTGATAGAGAGAGAAAACCTTGAATAACAACATAGGTTTAATATTAACAAAAACCAATTAAGAATTATCCTAGTGACACATGGCCGAGTGGTCCTAGACGTTGTATCAAATTTACAGTTACCCAAAGGTGCTGAGTTCAATCCTGAACGAAGGTAGTGAAAAGTAATATTCAATATGTAAGATGATAGTGTAGTAATCGTTATTGGTGTTAATTGGGTATAATTTGATTATTCATGGGGACGGCTCAACAAGAACTTGTTTACATTGGAGTTGAAGGCTACCATGTTGTATTCAGCCGGGAAGCAGACTAGTAAAACCGTGTTCCACGGGCGGGCAGTTCTGAGAAAGAAGCTTTTTTTTCATGGAAGCTGCGTTTATATTTAAACACAGATAAAGAGTGAGACTGGCCAATACCAGATAGGTGACCATTTGGGAAGGCTAGGCGCTATATGTGCCGCACCGGGTCGTAAAAATTTCCGGGTTGGTATCTAGGGGCGCGTTTAACTCACTGGGGGAGATGCACCCCCGAATCAAAACGGAAAGCAACGGGAAACTACCGTCTTTACTTTTCTTCTCGAGATTACCATGGCTCTACAATTTGGAGTTCTGTGTTCGCCGACGCTGTTAAAGCAAGAGGACTTCTGATGATGAAAGAGTGGGGGAAATCGTATACAGTGGTTGTAGCTACTTGAGTGTTTATTCAAAAGAACATTTGCATCGATAGACGTGTAGACTGAATGGACGCGTCGGAGCATCGTTTCTAATCTATTTTGCCCTTCTCTGGGCGTTTACGTACGCCTGGTTCGTACTGGGCCCAAGAGAAGTGGTTTTGAAGTGCAAATGAATCAGTCTTCTCAATTAAAAATGTTTTCAGATTGTTCGGATACCAACCGACTTCCTTTCGTCGCTTTCTAATTATTTCATACGAATCCAAGAACCTTAACTCGGTAAACTGAGACGCCGATTCGTCACCGGAAGTTCGGTGACCAATTAAGAAAGACTAATAGAAGGACCGCACCCCACTCTCTCCCTCCCTCTTAGTGAATAATAACAAATATTTTCTCGCACAAAAATCAGAACAAAATTGAAATATATCATAATATATTTTTTACCGTTATTATAATCTGGTTAGTTGATTAGTAAGTTGTATATTTATTAGGTCACCGTATGAAAAGGAGGAAGTGATGAGAGTGTAGGAAGGGGGGAAAACGGATAAACCACAAAAGAGAGATGTGAAAAAAAAGTATCAGAGGAAATAAAAGGAGAGTGATTTTTTTATTCATACAAACATTTCTGGCTACATATGCTCATACATGTTTCAGTTGCGATGTTATCCAAAACCGATATTGTCATAATCATTAGTTTCTTGCCAACATACATTCTAAACTATCATTTCAACCACCAAAAAACTGATTTGAATTGCCGGACCTTTTTAGTTGGTGTAAACTGTGGTTCGGCTCGGTCCTAAGGTTACACCCTGCAATACATTACTTTTTTTCTTTTTTTTTTGGGGGGGGGTGTCTTGCCGATATTTTAAGACGCTCTGATCGTGAAATATCGACGGATCGTTTACAACTATTTTTCCATCATACCGCAGTGCCCTCCTTCCTCAAGGAAACTGATTTTATCCAAATTCTGGTCTTGTTTTATATCTTATTATAGCTGAAAACAAGTCAATAAAATTTGTACATAATGAAACGATAGAATTGTCGCCCTCATATCTTTGAAGTCTGCTTGTGTACTTAGATGTGCTGAAGAGGGTGGTGATCCCTTGGAGCAATCAGGTGGTCGCTAGCAAACCCTGGGTGTGGCAGCAGGACTCGGCGCCAGACCATAAGTCCAAAGAGATCAAGGCTTGACTTCAGAAAGAGTGCTACGACTTTGTATCCTTCTCTCATTTGCCCCCCCCCCACCTCCTATTCGACCTGAACCCACTGGACTGTTTCGTTTTGTCATACGTCGAGAACATCACTAACATAACCTCCCACAATACCAAAGCCAGTCTGATCGCCGCCATCCACAGAGTATTCACCGAGCTTCTGCTGGTACTTGTGGAAAAGGCATGCTTTCAGTTCCGGACCCGTAGCAAGGCGGTTATTGAGGCTGAAGGCGGCTACATTGAATAGATGTCAGCTTTACTACATAATCAAGTTACTTGAATTGCACCTTATATTGGTTGATTTTTATTAACTATTTAAAAAAATTAAGTGAAGTATTCGACAATAGTCGAGGGCAACTCAAAGGCTTTCTGTTCAATATCTACTAATCGAAAGTATAGGGACTGACGCTACTCTTTTCCTATGACGCTTGATTACACTTTAACATGTTGAGTGCTTTAGCAAGTGGACATCAAGTGGCATTTCTAAGTATTTGGTATGATTCAACCGTGGATTGAATCTTGATCTCCGACTCAATAGTGGACACTTGAAAAAGAGATTAGCACAAAAGATGTTTGGGAAATTCCACATGTCCCGCTAGTTTGAATTTCTCCTAAACATGTTTTGAAACCGAGCCGAACTATAGCTTATTCCAACAAAAAAGGTCTGACAATTCAGATTAGTTTTTGTGTTGTCTAGTTTAGAATGGATGTTGGCGAGGAACTAATGATTATAGCAATACTGGTTTTGAATAAAATCGCAGCTAAAATGTGTAGGAGTATATGTACCTATTTACAATGCCTATTTAGAATGTTTTTATGTATGCGTATATGTAGCCAAAGATGTTTGTATAAATTAAAAAAACATACCAAAGCTCACATGCGCAGATCATATTATAATTATAAGGTCACTTTAGCCGTCTAGACACATTTATGTAAATGTTAATTTCAACTGCATTTCTCACGGTTAACGTTGGCCATGTGGTTTGTTCCTTACTAATGTAATAGAGATGGCTTCGTATGTAATATTTTGATGTTGGTATTCTGTGAATGTTCAGCATAAATGAAGACGCCCTGATATTTTTGTGAAAACTGCAAAAGTATTTATCTAAGCTAGCTGGGATTCCCGGCTTAACCCGGTTGTAAAATACGCTTAAATATATTTTAATTCATGCAGATTTCATATATCTTATTATAGAGTCAAATTTCTATCGATTCTTATATATTATAAAGTTTTAATTTCAAAAAATAAAAAAATATGTTCATATGACTTGAGTGGATCAACTTGAATCGAAACTGAAACCAAAACTTATGAAGAATTCTTGGTAAAATTATTTATAAAAAATAGATGGCTTAAATGGCATCAGCTATAATCGAAACCGAAACTAAAACTTATGAAAAATTCTTGGTAAAATTATTTATTACAAGAAATGGAAGGTCATAACAATTAAACGACAGTCAATTGGAAGAAAAAAAGGTGTGAACGTGACACACAAAATAATATAAACGCTATTGTATTAATATATAGATATATAAATTAACATGGACAAAAATATATCACAGTGTTAGGACGATTCCAATACTTTAATGATTCCGATACAACTACCAATTGTGTTTTAAATTTCCGATAAAATTACCGATTCCAATTCTAATCTCGCAGTCTTCATCTGCTTTTAACTGTAGATATAATTTTCTTGCTAATCTGATATTGTTTTTGTTTTGTTTTTGTTTTTTTGTTTTTTTTGTTTTTGTTTTTTTTTTTTTTGCTTTGACAAACTTTTAATGTTTTTACTTTTGATGAAATCTTTCAAAGATTTTCGTCTATATTTTTCACTTGTGCCATTTTTTCTATTTATCCATTTGTGCCATTTTTTTGCCTGTGCCATTTTCATCTGACGATTTTTCGTTACTATGATCTATGAATTTTAATTTTATTAGTAGCTTAAAATTAAAATATATTTATCATTTCATGAATAGAAAATGAAGTTTTCTTAACAAAAACAAAAAGATAATATTAATGAAAGAAATCGTTTTCGGAATTGGAAATTGAGCGAAAATTTTCCTAGTTCCAATACTGATTCCGATAATTCATAAAGTTCCTATTTTTTCTAAATTGTATTCGGGTTCCGATTAATCGCCCTAACACTAATCGCAATATAAATTATGAAATAACATTAACTTCATGCAGAGGTAATTAGTTTCTTGAAGATGCTTTTCTTTGATTGGTTTGATTTTGTTGTTAACCTAAATCTAATCTGCTCGTGAAATTTAGCTAATGACTAAAAAAATATCCACAGTTCTGCTTACTTTCGGAATTGATGTACGAGGGACGTTCCCAATACAATGCCTTCTATTTTAATTCCTTGCAAATGGATAACACAGGATTGTAAGTTGCATTGTTATAATGGCTGAACTTATGCATTCATGATATGAAAGTGTCATTTCTCTGTTGCAGATATTGACAATGTTAGACTCTAAAAAAGAAAATCCTATCATGGAAGTGCGTCAGAAGCAGAGATGCGTCATTGAATTCATCCGTGCAGAAAAAATAAATCTATTAACATTTACAGACGCCTATTGAACATTTACGAAGATAATGCAGTTGATGTCAGCACAGTTAGGAGATAGGTTTGTCGATTTCAGAGTAGCAACAGAGATATGAGTAGCGAACGACCGATGCATCGTTCGTTACCGTCAAAAGTGAGAATGGTGGTGTCTATGTATAATATAAAAATGAATTCCGAAGCACAAAAGATCGTTTGTTTTAGTGGTACCATTCTTGTCTTCGTAGCTCTTGAACGTTTTAATCTTTTGGCTTAAAAATAGGAGGCCTTGCTTTATGAGCGACCACCATACATGATATACATGTGTTATGTATTGTTTTCCTTTTGGAAATCCGTATTTTTATCAATAAAAATATTCATTTTAACTTTTAAAATTTATATACAAATTGAATTATTTTAAATAATTCAATGGATGTCCTTATTAATTCGATAGCGTGTTCTTTTGTGTGCCACGCTTACATCTGGGCCGTTTAATTGTTATGTTCTTCTATTTCTTTCATAAATAATTTTAACAAGAATTCTTCATAAGTTTTCGTTTCGGTTTCGATTATAGCTGATGGCACTTAAGTCATCTACATTTATATATATATATATATATATATATATATATATATATATATATTTTAAATTAAGGCTAGACATTTTTTAAATGTATATATATATATATATTTTAAAATTAAGGCGACATTTTTTAAAATTAAGGCTAGACAATCTAAAGGAGAGGATAACTTTAAAAAATACGGCGAAAAAAAGTGACACCACCTGTAAAAAAAAGTGCCTAGTTGAAAGAGAAGATATTAATGTTTTTAGCAAATTTTTGTCGTATGAAAGGTCGAACTTTAAAAAGATACTGATCTTGGTAAAATCCGTTGCCTCTATTGAAAGTTTAAGGCAGACATGCAAACAGACATACATTCATACATACATACATACATTTATATATTGGTAACTAAAACTTTTCGACCCAAACTGATGAAAAAGCTTGCACTATCTCTGAATACCCTTTATGTAAAATTTCAAATATTTAGACCAGAAATTGGCTGAGTAATTTGGAAGAGACCGCAGAGGTCAATTTTTTTTAAACTTTGATCCCTATTATGACCGCTTATAATTTATTATTTTGGGCTCAAATCAAGTTATTAAGTTAGATCCATGTCCAAGGAACCTATATCTAAAATTTCACGTGCGTAGACCCAAAATTGTCGGAAGAATTTGGTAGAGTTCTCAAAGGTAAAATCGTTAAACTTTGACCCCTTAATCGCCAAATTTCTGGCCACATGTGTATATATATATGTATATATGTGTGTATATATATATATATATATGTATATATATGTGTGTACACATGTGTATATATATATATATGTATATGTGTGGGTATATATATATATATATATATATATATATATATATATATATATATATATATATATATATATATAAGTTTTTTTGTTTCGGTTTCAATTCAAGTTAATGCACCAAGTCATTTTTTTTTAAATCGCAATTTTATAACATATAAAAATCGATAGATAATAATATATACGAAATCTGCAAGAATTAAAATATGATATTTAAGCGTACTTTACAACCGGGCTTTGCCGTACGGTTGTGCTAGCTTAGATAAATACTTTTGCGATGTTAACAAAAAAGCTAAATAATATCAGTCTCCATATACACTGAACATCTACAGAACGCTAACATCACTATATTACATATGAATGAGTCCTCCTGTAGAATTTCCACAGAACTCGCTAGTCTATATATTAATACGATTGCGTGTGTGTTATTTTGTGTGTCACGCTTACATCTTCTTTTTTTTTTTTTCGAGTGACTGTTGTTTGTTATGGCCTTCCATTTCTTGTAATAAATTTTACCAAGAATTCTTCATAAGTTTTAGTTTCGGTTTTGATTTCGATTATAGTTGAAGGAACTAAATTTATATATACATATATTTTTTTCTTTATAAGTTTCCATTCAAGCTGACCCGAGTCATATGAATATATCTCTGTATTTTTTTTATCACAACTTTATAATAAAAGAATCGATAGAAAAAATTGACTCTATAATAATATATACGACATCTGCATAAATCAATATATCATATTTAAGCATACTTTACAACCGGGCTATTAGTTTAGATAAATACTTTTGCATTTTTAACAAAAAAAGCTACAATAATAGCAAGGCATCTTCATTTACACTGAACATCCATAGAATGCAAACATCAATATATTACATGTGAATGAGTTTCCTGTGGAATTTCCACAGGTCCCGCTATTAAATTAATTATTACTGGATTCATCCAGTTCTAAATTTTTGAGATGATGTTTGGTTATTCGTATTATTTGGATTAATCGGACTACTGTTCTCACCTTGAGTGTTATTTACAAAACTTTTCGGTCAATGTAACTTCCGACCTTCTTCGGGTGTGTCTTGTCGAACTCGGGAATGTTTCTGTCGAACTCGGGAATTTTGACGAAATTTGGAATTATTTTGATTCATCGGACTACAGCTCGCATCTTGTCCGCAAGGACCCGTGGCGCAGTGGTTAGAGTACTTGGAAAGATCAATTGAAAAAGTGATATTCTCTTGAAGGTTGAAGGTTCAATTCTCAGTATGGGCGACCGATAAATACGATTGCGAATTACTTAGGGCCTCTATGTAGACGTGGCTGACGGAACAAGAGCATGCTACCCCAGTGAAATAAATAAAGGGTTCGGCTTGAAATTCCGTTCAAATTCTCGAGTTGAACAAGATCCACATGAAGAAGGTTGGCGGTTACATCAATCGAAACCTTGTGTAAATGATACTCAAGATGAGAACAGTAATCCGATCAATCCAAATCATATCGATTCATCCAGTTCGGTATTGTTTTTATTAGAGTTGTTTTAAGCTACTCTACCAATCTCTGATCTACACGTTTGAAAATTGATATATAGGGTATTCGTATATGTGGAAGAAATTCGACTCGGTTTATAGACGGTAAAAATAGCTGCTAAAGAGTGAAAATTAACAATTTTGAACTTTGTAGGTTTAAGTCGACTTAAAGTGCTCCTCTACGCATGCGCAAATAAACATTTATAAGTTAAACTGTTTAATTTTTTAAGTTTTGATATCCATCTGTCTTTAGGTTATATGGAAGCGAATATAACTGGAAAGCTAAATGATTTGGTTTCGATTCTAGCTGATGGCACACAAATGTCTTTTCTTTTTTTTTCCTTTTGAAATCACAACTATATATTGGGTACGATATAATAATCAATAAAGAATTGGATCTATGATAATAAACGCGAAATCTGCATAAATTAAAACATCATATTTAAGCGTATTTTACAACCGGGCAACGCCGGAGAGGTTTCTAATAGTCATATAAATGCGGTTTATATTTTCTATTATAATAATTACCGATTTATACTCTAATCACTGCCCTACAGGTCCTTGCGGACAGTTCTAGTACGAAGTTTGGGATCATTAAACCGATTTTTTTTTTAGTTGTAAATATCACTATTTATTACTAATTATTATTACTTCATATATCACATCGTAATCTGAAAAAAAACGTACCCCAGGGCCACCGTATCCCGAGGTTCTACTGTATTGGATTTCAACCTCAGGAAGGATGAAACGTAGACCCCCCTGATGTTGAATAACGAGACCTGAGGGGGGTCTATGTTGAGAAGAGGTTCTGGGTTTAATCTTGTCTTTTTTCTTGAGGCTTTTCATGTTGGAATATTGGGATATGTAGAAGAGGTCGGCAGAGTTGGTTAGAGAAGAACAGAGAGGAAAAGAATAGGAGAAAAATGGGAAACGATTTTCATTTTTTTTTATTTTTATTTTTTATGAATTACCACTTATCAAGGTTAAATACTGCCCGAGGATAAGTGTTACTGAAAGGAGTAGATTTTATGAGACTTCTTGATTGTAGACCTATTTTAATGAGAAAGTGTTTCTTTTTATTTTGTTTTTTTATTTATTATTTTATTTATTTCATTTATTTAATATTCATTTATTTAATATTCATTTATTTTTCTATTTATTTCTTTTTGTTCGCTTGCCAGGGCCTTCTGGGTTTATTTAGCTTACTCTCCGTAACTGATGCGGTGGCATTTCTAGCTCTTTAGAAGTGTGGGGAAAGCCACTTGGGAGACTAGGACAATCATGAAATAAGGTGTTTGTGGGCCGAGTAAACACGAAACGCATGAATCGAGAAGAATTTGTATATACTTTATCACATTTGCATAGACAGGTAAACTTAATAAATTAAAACGTAATAGTTTTCTAAATCGAATAAGATTCTACCAAATAAACAATTTTCGCATAAGTGCACTAACTGTTGTTGCGATATGTAAATAATTTCGAAGTGTGAAAATGAAGATTTAGTTTTTAGTCGCGTGCAAGCGACTCTATAAGTCACTCCGTCGGTCGGTCGGTCGGTCGGTCGGTCTGTCCGTAACACTTTTGTGCTTGGCCTTTTCGGTTAAGATCAAAGGTCTATTGTTAATAGATGCTGTTCTTGGCTTTTTAAGTTCTTAGCTTGTTAAGGTTTCAAAGTGTAGTATCTGTTCTTACTACATGCTGTACTTATTGTGATATAAAGTGGGAGATCGCTTTTCTATATTAATTTAATGTAAAATGATCACCCACTTTACAACCAGTCAGTCTCAAAGCCATTCAAGCCATTCTCCAGATCATTCAAGTTGTTTTTGAAGGATTTCAGTTATTTTTTTAAGCATTCAAGTCATTCTTAAGGTCATTAAATTCATTCTTAAGTTCATTAAAGTCATTCTAAGTCATTTACTTTTTATTTATTTAAGTCATTTCAGCCAATTTTTAGGTCATTTTAGTTTATCTTTAAGAATTTCATGTCAATCCTACATTCACGCATTCGTTCATTACAGAAGAGCATGCGACTAATGGCTATCGGCCTTGTTTTTTGTAAAATGCTTTTGACACAATGTAACGAAAGCATTATTTTTTTAATTTTGATATCGAAAGTCAGAAATGATTACTGTAGGTACGTTGCTAAAAGAAAGAGTACAAGTCTTCCAGGAAGCTACATCTTTGTCTAGTAACGAATATATTATCTATCTTCCCTACTATGTATTGAAAGTTAAGTTACGAGAAAGGGATGTTGATCTTAATGACAGTAGAGAATATATACAACTCTAGCTATCTATCTATCTCTATCTTTCCATACATACATATATATATATATATATATATATATATATATATATATATATATATATATATATATAGAGAGAGAGAGAGAGAGAGAGAGAGAGAGAGAGAGATTTTACTTGTGCGAATGGGAATTTAACTAACTTTCTTGGATTTGCATTTTTGGAATTTATCGTCATTGGATACTTTACCTTTCACCAGACTATCCATTCACGTGAAATCACTTTTTTCTTCACCCTATTCCCTCTGTTTCACTTTTTATTATCAAGTAAGATCTTTGACTTACTTGTAGTTTCACCAAATACTTTTGCAAGCAAAACCCGATCCCGCATTTTGCTAATTCCGACCCTCTGGTCAGAAGGAAAGTATTTCTTCGAAACTCCGTGGATTAAGGACTATCCACTTATCTAGTGTTTCCTTTTCAGATTAAATATTTTTTTAACTCTTTTTCAAAGTGTTTTTTAACATATTTTATTAACTATTTGCTCTTATATATATATATATATATATATATAGGGTGATTACTAAATACGAAATCTATCGAAAAATTAAAAAGAATAAATAAATAAAATGCGTGTGTAGGTAGGGCCAACTACTTGTTCTCTAAAAATGGAGAGTATGAATGTATTCATGTATGTATAAATAGTGTATTTTGCCGTCTGAAGCGTAGCTAAATTGGAATATTTTTAAATGATATATTTTAAATTGTACAAACAGTTATGAAACAATTGTAACGCATAAAAATACACAATAAGATGTTCTCATTTTACATTTTGTTGTCTTGATTTTGCGAAAATATTGTATATATATATATATATATATATATATATATATATATATATATATATATATATACAGAGTGAAGGTGAGGGAGATGATGTTTGACTTCGTTTAAATCATATCAAAAACTCAAAACATGGCACTTGATGTTCTCCTGTTCAACACTCAGCTTGATAAAATGGGAATCAAGTGTAACTGGAGTCACGAGAAATATGTGTTTATCGGATAAAAACAGTGAATTTATTTACATTTGATGATGAATTTTTTTTTATAAAAAGCGTTGTGGAAAGTATGAAAGCATGTAAATTATAGGTATTGTAATAATTTCAATATTTTAAACGGCCCTCCGTTCTTTATCTTTGAGACACACTTATTCCCCTCTCTCTCCCTTTATCTATTTATCTATCTATCTCTTTCTATTTTAGCTATGAGCTAAATATCACTAATGATACTGCTGATATTCCCTATTGTTTATAACGGACTGTTTTAATCTTCTGTTTCGTAGTTTGTTTTATGACTTTTGACTTTAGTCAAAGGTCATAAAACAAAACAGAAAGAGAGGGAGAGATGTGTGCCGTTGTGTTACGTTTCAAGTCCAATGTAAACAAGTTCTTGATGAACCATACCCCTAAGTAATCCTAATTTACAAAATTCCCACTACTTATGTTTACTACGCTATAATCACATTGATTAATGTATACCCATTAACCCTTATTCTCAAAGAAGCTACTAGTGAAACTTAAATAACAGTCCCGACATATAAAATCAACAGTAGTCTCTTTGATGTAACAGTGGCGCGTTCGAAATTAATGTTTCTGTTTAAAACACAATTGCGCCATGATACTTGACTCTTTCATTTTAAACTTAAATTCAAGCCATTATCATCACACAAACAGTAAGGCCCGGCAAATAAAATCAACAGTATGACAGGGGCACGTTCGAAATTAATATTTCTGTTTCGAGCGCAATTTAAGCATGATACTTGACTCTTGCCTTTTAAACTTTAATTTAATCCTCCATTATATATGGAAATGATTTTATAAAATCAACAGTAGGTTCTCTACAGTGCAATGTAGATTACAAAATATTGTTGACTAAGTCATTGCGGGGAGGCATGTGAAGCTTCCTCCCGGTGCACCGCGACGGGTCCCTAACTAGATTAGGCAATCAGTCGATCTGATTAAAAAATGGGCGATGTCACTGATTTCAATGACAATAATAATATGGGGGTGTGAAACATTCATTGGTCATTATTAAATCCTGGGCAACGTCGGGTCTCCCTGTTAGTAACAAGTAAAACTAAGATAACAGAATAGAGTGTATAGCTAAGATTATATCATTTAATACACTGAAAAACCACAAAGATAGTTACAGGTTTTGTAGATTATTAATTACGTAAAGAAATTATTTTGTGTCCTAATTATATGACAGTTGAACCTAATGGGTTGATTACGAAGATTTTGTATCCAATAAACTCATGAAAGCTATATAGATTAAAAGAATTTGGGCAGAAATAGAGCGTTGAAAAGATTTGGAGAGTTCAACTTGTATTATAAGTGCGTCACTCAAAACGAAACAGGAAGCTTTAAATTCTTATGACGCATAATGGTAACTAGCACAGCAATTCACACAATAAGTTATGTTGCACTTTTGGCAATAATTTAGTTGCAAAATTAATTTAATTAAGTTCATACATTATTAAACAAATAGAATTTGGGCAAATTCCACAATCATTTTTAAGAGGGTTACAACAACTCTCGGAGGAAATTTAATGAATATAGATGAATTTTATCCTTTATTCAGAGTGATTATGCTATAAGCAGTACATTTATATATTATCTTATAACTTTTAAATATAGTAACAGGGACGTCCTGCGTTGTCCGGTCGTAAAATACGCTTAAATGTGATTTTTTTAATTCACGCAGATTTCGTATTTATTAATATAGATTTAAGTATTTCACATTATATTGTACCCAAGATATAGTCATTATTTCAAAAGTAAAAAAAAAAAAAAAAAAAAAAAAAACTTGCGTGCCATCAGCTAGAATCGAAACCAAAACAGTTTCATGGTTTAAACTATGTCTACAGTTTAAGCAAAGTCTCAATGTAGTTGGACTACGGAAGAGGGTGTTAATTTTATTAAATACAAGTTGATTCCATGACAGCAATGTTTTTGATAGACAGGGGCGATAGAACGACTCACAGAGTCTTATAATTATATCGATTTGGTGTTCTATTTATAATAGATTAAGGTGATTTAGTACGCGATAAACTGATGCACGTTAAAGATTAAAATACTTTAGGTAGAATGGAATGGTGAAACATTTCCGGAGTTAAATTCATAATATAAATTCATAATATAAATTCATAATATAAATTCGAAATCCAAAAACCGAAACGGTGGAATGTTTGAATTTTTAAAGGCGTAAATGTCTTA
Organism: Euprymna scolopes; assembly: GCF_053919585.1. NCBI lineage: Eukaryota > Metazoa > Mollusca > Cephalopoda > Sepiida > Sepiolidae > Euprymna > Euprymna scolopes. Next base: position 78,597,072 of record NC_136508.1, on the reverse strand, counting down.
CCATGAAGAATAAAAAGAAATAAAATGGCCCAGTTCCACATGGTTGTTGCGGGTATTCGTTATATCCTTTCTTTTTGTCTTGTGTTTCTCTGTCCAAGTCAACCGTCGTCCACAAACAGTGACCGTTGCAAGGCAAAAGAAGTTGTTGACCAAATGCTGAGACACTCGACTCTAATTACTGATGATACACCCTATAACGAGCAAAGCCCAAGTCCTTGAGGGTTTCTTTCCGGTCATAACTTCTAACATTTTTTTTTCTTTCCTGGTGGTTTTTGTCTTTTTTTTTTTTTTTTTTTTGTAGCCATTCCCATTTATGGTCTTTAATTCTCTCTCTCTCTCTCTCTCTCTCTCTCTCTCTCTCTCTCTCTTTTAAATATATATATATACATATATCATATATATATATATATATATATATATATATATATATATATATATATAAAGTGAACGTGTATGTGTGTGTGTCTGTGTCTGTGTGTGTGTCTACATTTTCTAACGTATTAACTCTGTCAATTTTCAGTCTACAGACTCGAAATTTGATATACAGGGTACTGAGATTTGGGAAAATCTTTGTAATCCGTTTTCAGCCAGAAATTTGGCTGTTAAGTGGTCAAAGTTCAATGATTTGACCTTCGAGAACTCTACCAAACTCCTCCAACAATTTTGGGTCTAAACACTTGAAATTTTAGATATAGGTTCCTTGAACATGGGTCTAACTTGATAACTTGATTTGAGCCCAAAACAATAAATGTTAAGGATCATAATAGGGGTTAAAGTTAAAAAAATTGACCTTTTTTTGGTTTTTTTTTTGGTTTTTTTGCTCAACATACACCTCCAAACACCCGAGCAGCGACGGCTGAAATGCTAGTATATATATATATATATATATATATATATATATATATATATATATATATATATATATATATTTCTCTCTTGCTCCGACATTGATATAAAAAGCTTACTTTTTCTTTTTAAAAATTATTAAAACGAACTTCTTAATATACTCAGTCATAGATAAGCGAGCGACTTCATGAAGGTTAATAAATTTGCATATCCCTTAATTATTTATACATTGTGTATAATTGAGTAGAATTTTAGATGAAGACGCTCTAATACAGGCATATATATATATATATATATATATATATATATATATATAAAGTTGAGTTTTTTCGTCGTTGCATTTACATTCATATTGAAAGCCTACTATTTCTATTAAAAACAAAACGAACGTCTTAATATACTCAGTCATGGCCATGCGAGCTATTAAATAATGTTTAATTAATTTGCATATTCTTTGAAAAACGAACTTCAAGTAATTATTAATTTTTATGGTTGCTTATTAGATGCTTGATTTTATTTAACTATTACATTCATTTATACATTTTATTTAACTATTACATTCATTTATACATTTTATTTAACTATTACATTCATTTATACATTTTATTTAACTATTACATTCATTTATACATTTTATTTAACTATTACATTCATTTATACATTTTATTTAACTATTACATTCATTTATACATTTTATTTAACTATTACATTCATTTATACATTTTATTTAACTATTACATTCATTTATACATTTTATTTAACTATTACATTCATTTATACATTCTATTTAACTATTACATTCATTTATACATTTTATTTAACTATTACATTCATTTATACATTTTATTTAACTATTACATTCATTTATACATTTTATTTAACTATTACATTCATTTATACATTTTATTTAACTATTACATTCATTTATACATTTTATTTGACTATTACATTCATTTATACATTTTATTTAACTATTACATTCATTTATACATTTTATTTAACTATTACATTCATTTATACATTTTATTTAACTATTACATTCATTTATACATTTTATTTAACTATTACCCCCAATTCTATTTATACATATTTTCTACATTATGAATAATTCCGTAGCACTTAGGATGAAAAATGTCTAGAAAACACAAATTTATATATATATATATATATATATATATATATATATATATATATATATATATATATATATATATATATATATAAATTTGTGTTTTCAATCCTGGCTTGAGGTAGTTGCCTGTCTAGCCGCACTGATGAGCTGTGAAACAGCGAAACAGTACTGTATGTGGATGACTATAGTGCTCCTCACCTTGAGTTGAGCATATTGAGAAGTGAAACACGAATTACCATTAGCATATAAGCGACGCTCTTTGTGTAAACAAATCGAGCGGGGGTATCTCGAACGACATCAAAACATCGTTAAACTCACTACTCGTTCAAGCAGCCGCCAATAGCGTAATGGTTAGAAGCCTTGACTGCCGTATAAACGGTCGGGTTTCAATCCTGGCTTGAGGTAGTTGCCTGTCTAGCCGCACTGATGAGCTGCGAAACAGTACTGTATGTGGATGACTATATATATATATATATATATATATATAGAGAGAGAGAGAGAGAGAGAGAGAGAGTAGCATTGTCTGTGTGTGCGGAAAGACTCCTCTCTCAATTTTTGGTCTATAAACTTAAAACTTTATCCATATGGGATTTTGAATTGTGGAATAATTTCAATTTTGCTTTTTGCCCGTAAAAATGGCTGCTAAGCAGTCAAAATTGAAAAAATATAGTTGATCTTGGCAGGGTAAGTCGAATACAGCTGCTACTTCTGATACTATTTTGTCGCATGCGCAAAATTAAGCATTCATAGCCCAAAGTCGCTTAATTTTTTACCTTTTTTTAACTATCTGCCATCAACGACACTGAAGAGATTAATAACGACTAAGGCTGGACGCTAAACGTTTTACTTTCGATTCTAGCGGATGGTACACAAGATATTTTTTATGCATTTTGAAATCATTACTATTTATTGAATAATAATCAATAGAGAATTAACTTAATAATAATAAATATGAAATCTGCATGAATTAAAATATAATATTTATGCGTATTTTACGAGCGCGAAACGTCTCTACCAAACTCGCTGTGAATATTTGGTCTAGATACTTTAAACTTGATATTTAGGGATGTTTTGGCTTGGATTCCAACTCATGACACTCAAGTCATTTTTTAACTTTCGAAATCATTACTATATATATTGGGTACAATATAATAGTCAATAGAAAATTTACTATATAATAAATACGAAATCTACATGAATTAAAATATCATATTTAAACGTATTTTATGACCGGGCAACGCCAGGCGGACTACTAATATATATATATAGTTACGACTATATATATACTAGCGGGGGGGTACCCGGCGTTGCCCGAGTGTTTGGAAGTGTGGGTGCTCAGGCGGGGGTGAGGGGTGTTAATCAAAACATAAGAATAAGAGAAGTAAAAAAAACTAAAAAAAACTTCTTTAAAAAATCTGAAAAATAAAGCGGGGAGGTTACCCGGCGTTGCCCGGGTGTTCATAGGAGACCAAAGTTTTTAGCAGACATACAAACATACACACATACATACATACATACATACATACATACATTTTCGCGCGTTTCATTCCTGTAATGCTTCATCAGGATATATATATATATATATATATATATATATATATATATATATATATATATATATATATATATATATAGAAAGAGAGAGAGAGGGAGAGAGAGAGAGAGAGTAAGATGATTGGTAATTTATAATTCAAATTAAAAATTTAAAATCTGTTTCATAAGGTAGAACAAGCAAAATCAATAAATTGTACGATCGTTTCGGAAACGATGTTTTTATTGTGATAGACAGTGAGTCTTGGCCAATAATTTTATGATATATTTTTTTGAAACAAAGTCTCCTCATCAGCAAAAATATTGGGTGTTTTTTTTTTTAAAGACACCAAAAATAATCCTAGCATTTTTTTAAGTAAGGCAGATGTATCTTTTAATGGTTCGTCTCCTAAAAGTCGTCCGTATCATTGCCGATGCATTCATTTACCAATTAATATTTCTTACTTGCCACCGTGGTTGCTTCGTTGTTTTCTTTTATGTCGAAGATTTTGATTTCGCGAATTCCCGTTTCTTTTGGGATTTTTTTTTTTTTTTTCGTCAGTGTTTTTTAACACTCGCTAATTCAACTCAGCTTTCTGCCGCGAGTTCTTTTGAATCACTGTTTTATGAATTCTGAAGGTATTTTGTATTTGAGTGTCCTCTGTGAGTTCGAAATTCTTCGTCGCCACTGTTATAGCCCTGTTAAAGGGTTATAAGGAAAACGGAATAAGACAAACATAGAAAAAGGTGGGTAGTTCGTCTTACGGCTTGGTCTTTCGGTATTTACTGAGTGTGGAATAGTCTATGAGTATGTAACACAGGTTGGTTCTGCCACAACAATATCTATAATATAAAGCTGAATGTGTGTGTGTGTGTGTGTGTGTGTGTGTGTGTGTGGTCACGAATAGGCTCCTATATGGTTGACTATTTAAAAAAAAACTGATTACATATAATGATAGAAGATGTATTGAGACACAGGAATGGGTAGGTTTGATCTGGCAGAACGGTGGTTCATTAAAATTGTGGGGTCTGCGTTCGCGCCTGGTCCACAAAGCATGGAAATAAAAAAATTAAAAATTAAAATAAAAAACGTTTACAAGTGCTTTTGATATAGATGTAAATAAGAATACTTTGATAAGTATGTTTCAACTTAAATAGGGATGGTATAATAAAATTGTGGGGTCTACGTTCGCGCCTGGCCTCCATAGAATGGAAATAGGCACAAACTTTAATAAAGACTTTTCATATCTATCTGCATAAGTATACTTTGATAATTATGTTTCAGTTTGAAGAAAAATGGTATAATAAAATTATGGGGTGCTCGTTTGCGCCTAACCTCCATAGAATGGAAATATGTCACAAAGTTTAACAAGGTTTTTTAATATAGATCCACAGAATATTGTGGTAAGTGTTTTAGTGTGAACAGGTATGGTATAATAAATCATAGGATTTATCTATTTTATTTTTACTTTCATCATATCTTGCTTTGGTTTTGATACCCCCAAATTCGAAGCTATCTCTTTACAACCCTTCCATTTCATAACCTAACATACTTTCATAAATCAGAGTCCATTTTCTGTAGGCTGTTTTTGAACCTAGTCAACGATCGAGACTTTTGCTAGTATATATATATATATATATATATATATATATATATATATATATATATATATATATATGTGTGTGTGTGTGTGTGTGTGTGTGTGTGTGTGTGTATGTGCGCGCGTGCGTGTGCGTGTGTGTGTGTGTGTGTGTGTGTGTGTGTGTGTGTGTGTGTGTGTGTGTGTGTGCTTAAAGATTTTTTTCCTATTGAATTATAATATTTTTTTGCTATTTTTATAAATATTTTAGACATAGAATTTTTTGTGATTTTAATACTGTTTTGCTTTTTTTAATTTTTAGTTTAGACGCTAAATATAAAATCTGGAAAAAATATTTCCGTTTTTTTCTGAAATGCAACGTAGAGACATAATATATTACCAGCACTTTAATTACTATATTATTATTATTCAATTACTTTTAGAGGTATAAACACTGAAACAAGTAAGTTTTTTAATTTATGTTTTTGCAAAATTTGCATATCTTTTTTTTCTTCTCCAAATTCTTTTTTCATTGTATATGATAAACTTTCCATCAGAAATTAAGAACATTTATTTGTCTTTAATGGGTCGTTTAGTGATCTTACGCTATTAAACGGAAAACGTGTAAGACGTAATACTAAGAAAAATTTACGTGTCTGCATAAAAGCTAGTAAAAATTTTTAAATATTTGTTTAGTTTTTTAAAATACTTACTGTGTGTGTGTGTGTGTGTGTGTGTGTGTGTGTGTGTGTGTGTGTGTGTGTGTGTGTGTGTGTGTGTGTGTGTGTGTGTGTGTGTTCTGACGATTAATCGGAATCGGGAATCGAAAAAAATCGGAACATTCTGGAGTATCGGAATCGGAAAAATTAGTGCCTATTTTCCGATGCTTAAAACGATAATTTTAATTGCTTACTTTTGGGTTTTATCTTGTTTAAAACTTAATTTTCCACCGTTCAATGATATTTATTGACTTTACATCACCAGTCAAATTAAAATCTATAGATCACTCTCAGAGTCGTCTGTTTTACGTTTGTGAAAACATATGCGTATAATACATGTATTTTCATACTAATCTAAAAGTAGAAAAAAACAAATCTACAACTACATTTCAAGAGGTTTTAAAAGAATCAGAATCGGAGATCGTATCGGAATCTGTAATTTAAGACAGCATAGGTAACTGTATCGAAACCGAAAAAATATTGGAATCGTTCTATGACTACTATATATATATATATATATATATATATATATATATATATATATATATATATAGTAGTCATAGAACGATTCCAATATATATATATATATATATATATATATATATATATATATATATATATATATTTACGTGGAAATGTGTTTTCAATTATATTTCACCATTCATTTATACCAATCTTTTAATGTATAAAGCTCAATGTAATTACAGAGCATAGCATATAACAAACAAATGACAAAAAGTCTATATTCCAAATTTCAAGATGTTGACCATCTTAACATTTATTCCTTTGAGTACATTGATATGCAAAATTCTTCACAGCTCCTGTTTTGTAGCGCAAAAAAATCATTTATGTACATATATCAATCAATTAATCTATTCTGCCCTTAACTCCTCAGAAAATAATACCTATCAATTCATTAAAAGAAAAAAAATGCATATGGACATGATTACAAAATCCGAAATTTTTCGGATTTTTTAATCATGCCGATATACATTTTGAAGTTAATTTTATTATTTTATGAAGTTATTTTATTATTTATGCAATTTTTGAATTTTCAATTAAAGTCACTAAAATTTAAATTTCCGTAATAATAAATTGTTTTCATTGTGATATACACTAGTAAAGATATTTTATTCAATGTTTCATTAATTTATTATTTAGAATTAATATATATTTACTTACTTTTTAAACGAAACTGATTACTTAATATAACATTTCCGGTAAGATGCGTTATCGGCAGTTCCCGTTACTCTCGCTTCTCTTTATTTGTCACTCAGTCCTCATTTTTTAATGAGTGATTTTTCTGACAAAGGGAGAAGAAAAAGCTGTATTCTGGGTTTACAGTATTTTGCGTGAACAGCCGCCAGAGATGTCGAAAATGTTCTGTTTCTATGTCTATTCTTGTAGCCATGTCACTAGTATGGGTGCTGGAGGTAAACGTTTTATCTGGGCTGACGTTATCCGCCTGATAGTAAGGGACCCGAACCTTGAATTAACAACTAAGAAGGCTGTCCTATCAGCAGGTGCAAAGTTCTGGGGCTGCTGTATTGCCATTTGGTTAATGGATTCTGGATCATGCAGTAGCTTCTGGTGAGGCCTCTCGATGCCACATTAGTGGATAATTGTTATGGCTTTACCTGTTCATATTTCTTCATTTTTATTTCTCTCTTACTTTCCCTCTCTGCCCTGCTCCAAGCAAGTCTGTTGACCTAGTCCACAAATCCCAAAACTCCATCATGAAAAGTTTCAATAAAAAATACACGATTAAACCCGGATCTCCAACTTCTAACGTAGACCCCCACTACCATGTCTCCTTCTCGAACATCAGAGGTCTACATTCTAACTTTCCAGGAGTGGAAGCCCAATTACAGGAGACTAAACTTATCTATATTATTTCTAAGCGAAACTAGCATTGGACAGACTATTTCTCTAGATGAGTTCGTAATTAAAGGGTACTTTAATTTAACTTCCAAATCTGACCTCCAAGTTCGCCATGAGCATGGAATATGTGCCTATATAAAAAATGGCTTTCCATGTGGTAAGAACATCTCCAGAGAAGATCCTTCTTTACCCTATATGTGCTTCCGGGTTGCACTTGCTCAAACTGCTGCTTTTATATTTTCTCTTTATCGCCCCCACAACAGCGGAGTTACTATCTTTAAAAGCATATATGAGAAAATTGACCACGCCCTATCTGCTTATCCTTCAGCTAATATTCATGTCTGTGAAGACTTCAATGTTCACAATGTGGAATGGTTAACTCACTCAAACAAGACCGATGATGAGGGGAGGTTCTGGCATGATTTCTCCATTGCCTATGGCCTCACTCAGAATGTTGACGAACCCACTTGTGTGCCCGATACTGACGGCCAGTATGCAAGTCTCCCAGACATTTTTCTCACAACTTGCCCTGAACTGTGTTCAGCTTCCGTTCTGTCTCCACTTGGATCTTCCAACCACTCTGTTATATCAGTTAATATAAAAATGAAATGTAATAAGTCCTCAGATGTACTTCCCCATCGTACAGTATATCGATACTCTATGGCTGCTGGGATAGCTTCCGTACATTTAGATCAGATTTACCTCTGCGTTCCATGTTTAAAAAGGATGTGTCCTCTATAGTATCAGACCTGACGGAATGGTTAATTGTAGGTATAGACCGTTTCATACCCACGAAAAAGTTCCAGCAAAAACCTAACAGCCAGCCATGGTTCTCTCCAGAATGTGCTGCTGCCACTGTGCACAGAAATCACTTTTTCCACTGCTTCCAACGTAATAGATGTATGGAAACTAAAGCCGCTTTCAGGACAGACAGCAACCATTGTAAGGAAGTAATAAAGAACGCAAGAGAATTGTATGCTCAATCCGTCAAGTCCAAAGTAGCTGAGCAGCAGCTTAGTTCCCACCAGTTTTGGCAAATAGCAAACAGAATCCTGAACAGAAGCGTGTGCTCTATCCCAACTATCATCAATGGACCTGAGGTAATCTTGTCAGCATCTGAAAAAGCCAAACACTTTGCCAGGAACTTTGCAGCTAAATCTACCTTTTGCGGCCAAGGCCGCCAACCCCCAATATTTCCTCCTGTATCAGAAAACATGCTATATGATATACAAATATCTGTACGTGATGTTGCCAAGCTAATCAAAAACCTTGATTCCGGTAAAGCAACCGGCCCTGACGGTATTCCAACTATAGTACTCAAAAAACTTAAACCAGAACTAGCGCCTATACTTACAAAACAGTTTAAACGTTGTCATAAGGAGAATTGCTTCCCATCACCCTGGAAAATCTCATCAGTATGCCCTGTATTTAAGAATTCAGGTGATCGCTCATCTCCCTCTCAGTACAGGCCAATAAGTCTCCTGTGTGTCATGAATAAGTTGCTGGGATCTGTGTTAAATAGAAAAGTAATCAACCATCTCAGCAAAAATAACCTTCTTAGTGATGCACAATATGGTTTCCGTTCTGCTAGATCTACAGCAGATGTGCTTACAGTTATATCTCATAGGATTAGCGAATCTCTCGACGGAGGCTACCTTTCTAGGGCAATTGCTCTTGACATATCAAAGGCCTTTGATAGAGTATGGCATAAAGGTTTACTTCACAAGATCACCAGCTACGGTATAGCTGGAAATGTCTTCTCAATTATTAAATCATTTGTCTCTGATAGGTTCATAAGAGTAGTGGCTGATGGGCAGAAATCATAAGCTCACGGTATTAATGCTGGATCCCTCAGGGGTTCATCCTGGTCCCAACTCTCTTCCTGATCTACATTAATGATCTTCCAAATCACATCCTTACATCATTCGTAGACATTTATGCTGATGACACTACTATGTAGCACATCTAAGACTGTAAACGACCAAGTTCTCTTCGATTCTCTCTCCTCTGATCTTGAGCAAGTAGGACAATGGGGAAATGGGTGATGTGTTACTTTTAACGCATCTAAAACCAAGCTTTTATCTTTACATCATCAACGCTATGATCCCCATCTAGCATCAATGGAAATGGATGGTTCTCGTCTGGAGGAGGCCTCATGTTTTGACAAGCTTCTGGGCTTGACCTTTACTCCTGATCTAAAATGGAACACATACATTAAATCTGTTGCCAAGGCCGCTGGAAGAATGGTGGGATCCTTCTATCGATCTAGTAGATATCTCACTGCTGATGCAATTCCCTATCTATATAAGAGCCAGGTACGTCCAAGGATGGAGTACTGTTGCCACATCTGGGCAGGAGCTGCTAGAAAGGACTTGTCCTGCCTATATAGAGTTCAAAATAGACTTCGTAGCCTAGTAGGGGATGTCCTTTTCTCTTCCCTGCAACCTCTTTCTCACAAAAGAGATGTTGTGAGTTTTTCTCTGCTTTATCGTTATTTTTATGGCAAGTGCTTGATTGAGCTCCAATCTATGGTCCCCCCTTGCCAAACTTTCACAAGACACACCCGTCTAGCAGAAAACTCTACCAATAATTTCCCCCACTCTTTATCTGTGCCTAAACCTAAACGTAGATTCCATGAACAAAGTTTTTTTTCTTAGAACTGCACGCCTATAGAATTGTCTTCCGTTTTCCTGCTTTCCAGCTGACTACAATATGGTTGCTTCAAGTGTAACATAAACATGTTTTTGATGAGCCGTTCAATATAAGTTAACAAATTTACCAAATATCCATTACTAACGATTATTATATTGTTAAATTTCTACTGTACACTCTTTAACTCTTATCCTTCCTCGAGTGTCCTCTTGGCCTTGATAAGTGGCGATGCCTGTGTAAAAAAAAAGATCATTAGTTGATTAGACTTAGATTTTATATACATACTAGCAAAAGTGCGCGTCGTTGACTGGGTTAAAAAACAGCCTACAGAAAATGGACTCTGATTTATTAAAGTATGATAGGTTATGAAAAGGAAGGGTTGTAAATAGATAGCTTCGAATTTTGGGGTATCAAAACCAAAGCAAAATATGATGAAAGTAAAAAATAAAATAGATAAACCCTATAATTTATTATACCATACCTGTTCACACTGAAGCACTTATCACAATATTCTGTGGATCTATATTAAAAAACCTTGTTAAACTTTGTGACATATTTCCATTCTATGGAGGTCAGGCGCAAACGAGCACCCCATAATTTTATTATACCATATTTCTTCAAACTGAAACATAATTATCAAAGTATACTTATGCAGATAGATATGAAAAGTCTTTATTAAAGTTTGTGCCTATTTCCATTCTATGGAGGCCAGGCGCGAACGTAGACCCCACAATTTTATTATACCATCCTTATTTAAGTTAAAACATACGTATCAAAGTATTCTTATGTACATCTATATCAAAAGCACTTGTAAACGTTTTTTTTTTATTTTTAAATTTTTTATTTCCATACTTTGTGGACCAGGCGCGAACGCAGACCCCACAATTTTAATGAACCACCGTTCTGCAGGATCAAACATACCCATTCCTGTGTCTCGATATATCTTCTATCATTATATGTAATCAGTTTTTTAAAATAGTCAACCATATAGGAGCCTATTCGTGACCAGACAGACACACACACACACACACACACACATTCAGTTTTATATTATAGATAAAATTCTATTTTATTAATATTTTAATTAAATTTATTACTACATTATATATAACTCTTTTATTGTCATCTTATTATTTTTAATTAATCATTCTTAACATTAACTTTTCTTTTTTAACTGTGATTTGTTTATAACCCGTCAAAGGGCGATCCGGGTATGGTATACGATAATACGATCGTATAAACATTTATATATTTTTATATCTTTACACACACGCGCGTGCGCGCACACACACACACACATATATTGAGTAAAACGGTATCTATGCCTATCGAGCTTATTATATATCTTCAGTAGAACGAGCACTGCTTTCTTTTAATAGTATTAATACTTTTACTAGTACATTAAAATAAACTCTGCTCTTTACACTCTAGGTCTAATTCCATCCATACATATATATATATATATATATATATATATATATATATATATATATATATATATATATATATAACACGTAAATAATGTTCAGCTCTCGTCAGCCATCTTGTTGGCTAGCGAAAGCTGAACATTATTTACGTGTTACCATTAACGGTTTCCCGTTGTGTTGCGCTTGAAACCGACGGTACCAATGTTTTTCTGTACTTCTGTATAATTAATAAACAGATATATATATATATATATATATATATATATATATATATATATATATATATATATATATATATAATTATTTTTAATAAATATTTATTATGTACATGTTTATCAAGAATTAAAAGTGCCAGTCATTTTTACAGTGTTTGGTTTGAAGTGTAAGACTATCGCGATGGAATAATGTTTTCTCTTTATTTTTACGACTGAAATGTGAATAAAATGTCTGATTCATCGTGCAGCCTCCTTCCTATTGCTTAAGTACGTCATTTCGTGGGTAAAAAAAGAAACAGTTTTTCTCTTTGCTGTCAAGTCTCTTCTTGAGAATGAGAATAACACTTGGGAATCAGAATTTCTTAATGAACCTTTAGCTTTGCTTTGTTGAAGAAATTTTGGATGCGTCACCAAAATCTGTTTTCCATGGAAACAAAAAGGAAAGAAAAAAAAAGGGGAAAAAAAGCATTTATGGCAAATTTCTCGGGAAAGAGCAACTAGTGGAAATGAGTAAACGAAATACACACCCGAAATGATCCAAGTTTATTAAAACAAAAAGTTATCGATTGCCTTTATTTCCCAAGGCTGGGGTTAAAAAAAAAACATTTAAAAATACATAAAAAATACAAAAAAAGACGTCAATCCTTACTTGCAAGAAAGGCTGAAAGAAAGAACATAAAAAACGGAAAACAGTCCTTGTTTTGAATTCAGTCCTTTTAACAAAATGTTTAGTCTTTCTTTGACAAAATGTTCTTTTTTTTTGTTCTTTTCCGAAAGGACAAACAAAAAGTTTCTTTGACCTAAAATGGGAGAAAGAAGTAATTTCCTTTGTGAAGGCTCTTGTGCCTTTTAATTGAAAGGGGAGAGAAGACTATAAAGCTGCTTTGGTAGGCTTTATGTGTACAAATACGGGGTAAATTCCTGAATTATGGAAGATTTCCTTTCTGAAGAAAACTTCGGTTGAAAAATCTTTCAAAGAGGGGATTTCCTTTCTAGGAGCGATATTCTGCTCGTCTCGTCGGCGAAATTAATGTTTGTTCTTCTTAGAAAAGAACTCCTCAACACACGGCTGTTTTCTTCGTTAGTCCTTTGAGAATAATAATTTACCAGTTGTAAGACTCGATTGTCTTTTAATAATCGGTATTAATCTTCCAATCGTAAGCCCTTGTTGTCTTATAATGACTGAGAATAAAATAAGGTTAATAGTTTAGTACCAATCTATGGAGTTCTGAACAAACATTTTTCTCTAAAGGAGAGAAATTAGGAAAATTAATTTTAACGTCAAGACCCTTTGACGGAGAATGAAAATAGCGTCCTTCTTCTTGGCCGGCTAGGTTCAAACTGACGAAAACGGGCAAAACCCCTGTCCTCCTCCTCCTCCTCCTCCTCCTCCAGAGGCTAGGGTTGGGCTGTCTGCTAGAAAGCGAACTATACCGATGCTGATGGAAGTGACCTGCCGGTCAAGGAATGCGTTCCGTGACCCAAATGCGGAGATGTTGAATAGGTATAAATAAAAAAATAAATAAAAATTATTTCTCTATTACAAATTTCAACAACTAGCAAGCTTACCCTACTCGTTATTTCTTCGCAATTTAATTTACATCCATTACTTGAAATCATTGAAACGAAACTAATCGATAAGAAAAAAATAGGCAAAACTCTCTCTCTCTCTCTCTCTCTCTCTCTCTCTCTCTCTCTCTCTCTCTCTCTCTCTCTCTCTCTCTCTGTTTACTATGTACACTCGTTGATTTGGCATTTATAGCCACTTAATTTTCCTGAATTCTTGTGCTAATTGCCGTTGGCCTTGAGGTAGAATGCTAGACTACAAAATCAATATTCGATTCTCTCGACTAGCAGTAATTATCATTTGCCGCACTGCTGATCGCATGAGCATGAAACACTAATGCATAAAAATAATTGTTAATGTTAATTTTTTAAATATTATAATTATAAACAATATAGTGTATATATATATATATATATATATATATATATATCATCATCAAAGAAAAAAGGCCACACTAACCAATAAGAAGCAAAACTGATCGATAAGAAAAAGAAGGTAAAACGCTCCCCCTCCTCTCTTTCTTAGAAGGGATCGCGTGAAGGTTGCCGGCATCATAAGTGAAAGTGATTTTTTGTGGAACGAACTGTTCGAACTCGGCACACCTAAATGATCAGTTCGTGTCATTAGCCACTAGTCTACCGTCTCTTCTTAGTTTTACTGATAATAATAAGGAAATATTTGTCTGTGTTAAAAATGAAAGAGATTATTTCCTTTCTTATCGTTATCAGTTATTGATTAAGACTCCCCTTCTTTGTTCATAAAATTTACATTTTCATACGTGATTATTCTTTCCTTTCTTTATTATTATTATTATTATTAGTAGTAGTAGTAGTAGTAGTAGTAGTAGTAGTAGTAGTAGTAGTAGTTATTAATGTTACGCATCTACTGCTTTGCTCATAAAATTTTAATATGCATACATGATTCCTGAATCAAGACGAACACGTGTACGTTCATTTTGAAGATATAGATTAGCTTGTTTGTTTGTTTGTTTTTTTTTAACTTCTTTCCTTAAATCTTTCTAAAAATTGTTTACTACTGGTAGGACCCATGTACCAGCGTTGCCCGTTAGATGTATAATACAAAGCCAAGACAGATTCGGTAAAGGATCCCCCACTTAAAACAAATTAAACTACGGTTGTCAACCCAGGAAAATAGCGAGCACTAGCGTCCGTGTTCCAAATGAAATCATTTGCATTATCGTGGGGCATTATCTGGCAGTGGCAGCTAGCGGAAGCCACTGGCTGTCATTGTCAGCACGGGAGGTTACTGGCGAGTGGTGTTGGTTCGGGGAGATTACTTGTGGATACTGGCGAGTACTGGCAGGTATTGGCTGGTATTGGTATGCACTGGCTGCCTTTGCAATTTGCAGTTACTGACGGCCATGATAAGTGTCGGCCTTCAATGGACTGTTCCGAACTGAAATCATCTGTCTTCAATTTTAGGGCATTTTAGGCACTGGCTTCCACTGGCGGGCAGTGATGGTCACTGGCGGGCAGTGATGTCTTGAGATGTTTACTTGCATTTACTCGCATTTACTAGTGGACACTGGGTGCTTTACCAACTGTCATGATTTGTCCCTGTCGTTCACTGTCAGTTATGACAAGTATCGATTTCCATTGGACTGCTCTGAAATAAAACTGTCTGCCTTCAATAGCGAGCACTGGTGCTCATTGGTGTTTTTAAGCAGTTGCTTGTGTTTGGTCATTGTTGGTCACTATCGATGATGACCAGTGTCGAGCTCTATTTGACTACTTTGAAATGTAAAGGGCCTGTCTTCAATATTCGTGCATGGTAAGGTACTGTCATCCAGTGGTGGGTAGTATTGGACAGAGTACCACACAAGTACCGAAAATTACTGCCATGGCGATGATTGACAATGATTTTCAGGTTATTACTTTTTCAGGTTATTACTTTTTCAGGTTATTACTATTTGGCAGTGGCGGATAATGGCGGGCAGTGGTGGATAGTGAAAAACAATGGCTGACACTGATATTCTGAGTTGATTATTTCGGTTTTTAGGCATTAAATGTTGATTTTGGGCGGTAACTGCTGTTTTGATTTGATATATGTGCGCTAGCGCGCAATGCTGTTTCGATTCGTGTATACTCTGTGAACTGGAAAGTTCATTATGACTGTAAATCTAAACAAATCGGTTGGTTGGTTCTTTTTGTTTTACGGCATATCAACCCTTTTCATGTTATTTAATGCTGAATCCAGTTATTTTGAAGAAATATTTTTTAATAGAATATGTTTTTTTCAAGTCGGTTTCTATTTAACTCATAGTTGGGACCTTAACAGGTACTACCACTCCGGGTCAGAGTGGACCTGGGAGTAATGGTAATTAAAGGGTGGCTCCACGCTCCCCAAAGACCGCAGGCTGGGGCCTCACCATCGGACATAGTTTAAGGTCATATCTAGGACCTAAACAAATCGGTATCGTCGTATAAAATTGTTAGGTGAACATGCAAAGTAGGAGTAAATCACGTAGTATGTAAATTTTCCGGCTGACTACAATATGGTTGTGTTCAAGTATAAAGTAAATAAGTTCTTGATGAGCCGTTCCATATAAGTTATTAAATTTACCAAATTTTCATTACTAATGATTACTATATTGACCAATTTCTACTGTACACTCTTTAACCCTTATCCTTGAGTGGCCTCTGGGCCTTGATAATGTGGTGATGCCTATGTAAAAAAAAAAAAAAAAAAAAATGAAAGCGTTTTTGCGTAACAACTTATCGATAAATATGTGAAAAAAAATCGATTTAGAAGGATGTTTGCTTGCTTAAATAAATGTAAATCTGTAGAAGCACTTTTCTCCTTTATTTCAAAACGGACTACATGTAAATAATTCGAATCAGAAAATTTTTTATGACTTTAAATGTAAAAAAAGAATTTGTCGATACAAGCATGTGTATTTCTCAATATACTTTAACTCGAAAAGATACTTTACACAATAATATTTAACAACAACAGCAATTTTTTATGCCTATACAGAAATTGTTTTTCTCGCGACAAAGTCACAACGCCATTTAGTGTCTTTGCTGACAGTTGGTATCGCTGTATAGATTATGTAAGTATGCATAGTAGGCTTACGCAGTGTGTAACTGAAGGCATGTGGGGCAACGAAAGTTTGTTTATTCTGTGATTGTTCTTTAAACGTTCGAAACTCACTTATTCCGTTGTTCTCTAAATCTGTTAAATGCATGCAAGCAGCCAATGAGAAATGATCGGAACGTGTTGAGGGGAGGGGCATCGTTATTTCAAGAGTATTTGACGAAAGTAGTAACGATGAATGTATGTAAGTAAAAGCTGAACACGGGCGTTGCTGTTGTTAGAACTGTGATCAATTTAGAATAGTTCTCGGTTTCGTTGGGGAGAGGAAGAGGAGAAAATAATTAGTGAGTTAAAATCGTGCTACCACCGGTAAATATGTGTTATTGTGTAATATGGTTCTCCTAGGAAATAACGTGAGATTTTATGATAACAAATGAAAGCGAGTGATAATATGCATAAAATCTACAGCAGATATTGAATTATTTATATTTTATTATACATGGATGGATGGAGGATGGAGGATGGATGGATGGATGGATGGAGGATAGATGGATGGAGGTGGATGGACAGATGGATAGATTGATGGATCGATGGATGGATCGATAGATCGATCGATCTATCGATCTATTCGTTATGTGAAAATGAATAAATCACGTAGTGTGTAAATAGAAGCCTTTGTGTTGGTCATCAAAGGAATAGATGTTTTTAAAAAGGCGAAAAAATACTAGCAAAGTTACAATAAGAATTGTTACTTTGGCCAAACAAATCTAAATCAACACAATGGATGGATGGATATATTTTACTGTTTAAATTTAAATGATGACTACAGCCAAACTTAAGCAATCAGTCGTTGTATTATATTAATCTGTTAATTAACGTATGATTTTTGTTTGCTTATATTTGTCTAAAAAAATAAACTAACTCGAGCATACATTCTTGTTTCGTTGTGTTCATACACGCGTTGATAAGCAGATTAGGGTTAGGGTTAGGGTTTTTTTTAATATTCTTTTTCACCTCAAACAAGGAATATTGCCAGTTGTAACGTATTGTTACTATTTGGGATAACGTCTAACAAGGGATTATGAGAAGTTAAGCAGCGAGATGTCTATTCACATTACATTTAAACTTCTGCATGTAAATATAGTCACATAATCAGAAAACAAGAAGAGAATTCCAAAGTCTAGCAGTGCGAGGGAATAAACTATTAAAGTATCTAAGAACCTCAACAGTGAAGGGGTACAATTTTGCTGCTTATCGGGTTAGTCAGTAGTATATACGTTGAGGGATCAAAAGTGCTATGAGCTCATCAAAATACATCCCATTAAAGTATGTATAAAACAGACACAGGTATACAAAGTTGCAGCGATGAGACAGAGGTTGGAGCTTGGCCGATAGTGCGGGATATTGTAGGGTTAGACATCTTCAGTGTAGATTTTCTTTTGTGTAGGGAGGTTCCACCGTTCCCTCACACCCAGCGCCAGGTATTCCCAAAATGGTAACCCATTTGGTACTGACCAGGTTCAACATTACTTAAGTTCACTGATCTAATAAAAATCAGTATTATATTGCCATACATATTTGATTGCTTTATGAATTCTATACATCTTACTGATTATTTAGTTTGGAATATCTGCTTTACGGCAAGTAAAACTTTTGGAGTCATAAAAACAATTGTGGTCCAAAGATCACCTTTGTAATCAAGCTATAATAAAACAGCACAAGACGAGTACTTGCTGTAAATCAGTTAAGCTCTTCGTGTTGTGATTGCACTACTATCATTTCGCATAGAAAAACGGAACCCCAAACGTTGACCGTCACTAGCTGTCTGGTCGCATCAGTCCCTAACAATTTTCTTCTCTGCCTGATCTACTCCAATCCAGCTTCGATTCTAATCTTTACAATTTCTTTCCAAGGACCTCCGAGCCACCAACCGTCCCAAACTCAAGACTGTCCGTCAACTGTTACAAAACTTATTGCCATTCCTAAAATTGTCTGTAAAGTAACTCTAAATATATTGACCTCTTTTGGTCTGTCCTTTGCCCCCAGTCACTGCCACACCTTGATTAACAGTCCTATTTCAGTTTCCTTTGTGTGCCTTTATGAACAATTTTCTCTCCATTGTTTTTCTACTAAGCTCACTGTCTTTGTTCTGCTGCCAACTAATTTTGTCTTCTTTTTCTTAACACTTGGGGAGGACGTCGATAGTATCACGCAATAACTATTGTGAATAATTCATTGTACACGATAAATCGAACATGTTGCTATTTTGCTCATTCGTGTGACCAAATTGCGGTTTTATACTTAACCCTGTATTATTAGTATGTAAATGACAAAAACAATTTTGATACGACTTGAACCTAGGATAATGGTGCAAAAAGTAAACATGATATTTATGTGGCAAATTGTGTGCTTGTCTTGAATATTATTATTATTATTATTATTATTATTATTATTATTATTATATTTTATCCTTATTTTTATTAGACAATTATTATTATTATTATTATTATTATTATTATTATTATTATTATTACTATTATTATTTTTATTATTATTATTATTATTATTTTTATTATTATAATTAATATTTTTATTATTATTATAATTATTAATGTGATAATTATTATCATTATAATTATTGATATAATAAATATTATTATTTTAATGTTATTATATTTTTATTATCATTATAATAATTATTATTGTTATCATTATTATTATTGTATTTTATTTTTATTTTTATTAAATTATTATTATGAATATCATTATAATTATCATTATTATTTTTATCATTATTTTTATTATTATTATCATCAAAATTATTATCATTATTATTATTATCAATATTATTATTATTATTATTATTATTATTATTATTATTATTATTATTTTAGGTTACACTACCACTGATAGTTATATTTAGATATCATCTCTTGGAGGGTTCCCCACTAAGGTTACAGATCCCCTCCCGATCTTTCTCCTCCTCCTCCTCCACCACCACCACCACCACCACCAACAACAACAACAACAACAACAACAACAACAACAGAAATAAAATTTACAATGATAATAGTAACACTAATATCGGTCGTAATAATAACAGTAGTAACAACAACAATAGCAATGACAGCAAAAACACCAATAAAAATAACAATAACAATAACAGCTACAATAATAATAAAAACATACTACTACTACTAATACTAATAATAATACTACTACTAATGATAACAATAATGATAACAATAGCAATAATAATAATAACCAATAATATAAAATGATTGGGAATGATTTTCCCCCCTCTCTCTCTCTCCCCCCTCTTTTCCCTTTTTTTTAATAACTTGTTAATTAATTAATTTTTTTTTTTTTAGTTTATAGTTAACATATTTATGAGTAAATAAAATAAACAGCTCTATCAGATACAAAAAAACTTGTCTGGAGAGTTGCTTTTCCTGTCTTTTCATATTAATTCAAACATTGAAATTGTTCCAAATATTAGGTATTTTTCCCCGACGATGATGACGGTGACAACGCACAAACATATTTATCTCTTCTCTTCTCTATTCTCTTCTATATAAATAAAATAAACTCATTTTTCCCCTCCAACTTTAACCTTAATAGGATTAAAAATCATGACATTGCATGCAACAGTGGCGACGGGAATTTGAAAAAAGACTTACGCGGGATAAAATCCACTATTAAAACACAACAATGGTGTTGTGTCTGCACAAATAATTAACAAGAACACGGAAAGTAAAGGTATACAATAATATATTAGGCAGAAAAGTTATATACATATTTACATGTCTTCAGATATTCCATGTTGAAGATATTCCAGCAGGTGGCGTGTTGCATGTCTTACTGGAGGCAACATAGGCGTCTTGCTTATTTAGTGGTCTTTGCCGAACTCCCCCCCCCGGTATTGATGATTGATACCTTTATATATCTCACTCACCCACCTATGTTAATTAGTGGGCGTCTCCACAACAATTATAATGAAAACTTATTTGAAAATACATCATTTGAAATCAAAATTAAAAATTCTGCAAGAACTTTTTTTCTCAACCTATTATTATCATTGTTGTTATTATTATTATTATTATTATTATTATTATTATTATTGTTGTTGTTGCTGTTATTATTATTATTGGACTATTTTATTGCATTCACTTATGTGATTTGCCATTTCATCCCCTCTGTCGAGAGAGTCTATCTACACTTACTGTTTCCCTGCATTCTGTCCATTTTTGTTTTTATAGTTTGTTCTAATGGCGTTGTTTTGTACAGTTGTCAGCAGCAGTTAGTTTCAAGTGTTCTCTTTGTAGCCATTTTCACGTGTGTTCATGAATTACTTACAGTTTTCTTTTTCTTGTCTTATTATTGGGTTGGCAAAAACGTTTGTTCATTTTTTAATGTTATCTTTCTAGCCTACTAAAAGTCGTTTTATATTGCTATTCTTCAACTCCTGTATTTGGTGTAGTCGGTATGTTGACGTCAGTGGAATTCCTACATTTTTGCTTTTCTCTTAGGTCTTGGAATGAAAGATCCAGCAGACATTTTGATGCATTTTTACTACAAAGAAGGAAGAAATGCCAGAGAAACCTGCATAAAGATATTCCATCCGTATGGTGTGATTGCTGTTAGAGAGCAAATGTGCTAGAAATAATTTGATCGATTCTGCAAAGAAAATTTTTCAATTAAAAATGCTCTTCGCTCTGGCCAAGATGATCAACAGTGACCAAGTGAAAGCTGTAGATGAACAAGATTACCATTTGACAAGTAGACAAATTGCAAACATTGTCACGATTTTCAAATCGAGCATGAAAAACGAATTGTTATTTTTATATTTTGGCAGCAAGTCATTATTATAGCACGTCTGATTGAACACAAAAGCGTTATTCTTTTTTCCAATTTTTCTGGATATCTATTCCATTCGCCGAGCAGTCTTTTTTATTTCAGTTAGCATATAGTATAAAAAACCACCCAAAAGTTGTTGTTCAGCCACTTCTCAAGCACTTGTTATCGGTGCATCTGATCGTCATCAGGAGTGATTGTCGTTGTTATCGGGGTTTTTTTTTCTTTTTCTTTGAGGCTTGGTGTATTTATAGTTTTTTTTTTATATAAAGATGTGTGCTAGATGGTTAGGGTCTAATCATTTTTATTTTTAATTTCGATTTTCTTATTTATAGTTTATTTATTTAGTTTCTTGTTAGTTATTAAATACTGTTAGTATATTTGTCCCGGTGTTAAATGAGATCCGGCTAAAAAAGGGACTGTAGTTTTTTGATAAGTATGGCTTCTAGTGTTTTTGGGCGCCATTTTATACAACATGCCAGCTGAAATAAAAACGACCGTTCGGCAAATGGAAAAGATATCCAGAAAAATCGGAAAAAAAGAATAACTCTGTCGTGTTCAATCAGACGTACTCTGTTATTTTTCTAGACTTTATGTTTGAGTTCCTCCTCCTTCCTAAAAGCTGAAGATCTTTTTTTTCACCAACCCAATATTTCCAGTTTTGTTGCACTTTGTATTATTATTTTGGTATTACTTTTTACAGTCGTAAACTTTCATTCTGTAGTTTGGGTCATCTATAGAGATGGCATATTTTAGCTCGTATATGAATTGTCTCCATTCATCCCATCAAAAAAAGAGGTATGTAATTACTGATGATGGTATTATGCCTGCAGAACCGATACTCACTCCCCTCTATAAAAGGGAAGAGGTAACACATGGGAGGATGGAATAATGATGAATGAACATATACTACACTGTCTCTTTCAATGGAAAAGATAATACCTAAAACCTACATGTAGATTCCATGAACAAAGCTTCTTTTTTAGAACTGCACACTTGTGAAACTCTGTTCCGTTTTCCTGCTTTCGAATTGACTACAATATGATCGTCTTCAAGTCCAATGTGAACAAGTTCTTGATGAGCTATCACTTTAAGTAATCCAATTCATCAGATTTCCACTACTAACAATTACTATACTTTCCCATTGACTATTGTACACTCTTTTATATTAACCCTTATCCTCAAGTGACTTCCAGGCCTTGATAAGTTGTGACTCCTTTGTAAAAAACAAAAACAGCTAGGATGGTGATTTCATGCCAACAAGACAGATACTATGATACCGTCCCCTCCAAACATGCATGCAAAAAGGGAGGTAATTCTTGAGACAATTGTTGATGTATGCTACTCCTTCTAAAGGAGAACGTATTTACCTGGGAGAATGGTATCGTAACAAAAGAACAGATGCTACACTATTCTGCCCTGAATTAAGCGTTGAAAGACAGTAAGTTAGTCTGTAAACTGAATTGAGCATTAAAAATGATAGTACAATAGTACAATTAACAGAAGTAATAATATCTTTTTAGTCTGTACAAATCTCCATTAGTAATAGATAGGTAGTAGTAGTAGTAGTAGTAGTAGTAGTAGTAGTAGTAGTAGTCACTAGGAGTATTCACACAGGTCATCATCAGAGATTACTCACTGATAATAATCGATGGTGTTCCTTGGAGTCTGGTTGACAAGTCTCCCCAGATTTCCAGTCCTCTCCACCTCTTTCGATAGCTAATGCAAAAACCTCCCTCTTCACACTCATCCAGTGGAGGTCTGGCTAGTGTTTTCTCTTCCTGGTCTTTTCATCCTTTTTGGCCCTTCACAATTATTTTGTGTGGTATTAGCCGATGCTGATGCCTATTATTATTCATTCACTAGAAGTTTTCACACAAGGCATCATCAAAGAATTCTCTGTTGTTGTTGTTGTCGCCATCATCATCGCCACCATCATTATTATCTTACTGTTAAATATCTTCTTAATTCAACCCTTTAAAAATACACAGAACATACACAGGGTGGCCCACTTAAAAGTAGCCCAGAAAATGTAGTAGAGAGAGGGAACATTCTTTTATTATTTAAATTACTTGTAATGTTATGAACGATGCTGGAAGTGCTCCCCATTTACATCTACGCATTTCTGGGCACGTTTAACGACGTTTGTAAATACTGCCTGTTAATGTTCTCTGGTGATTCTCCTGATAGCGTTGGTAATGTTCTGCTTTAGTTGGTCTAGATTGTTAGGATTATTTGCATAAAGAATTTTTAAAGTCCCCCAAAGATAAAAATCACATGATGACAAGTCCTGAAGTCGTGTCAGTGATCTGCGAGACGTGTGGCATGTAGCACTATCTTGTTGGAAAAAGAATTGCATTTTGTCTTATGGTGTCAGTTGGTCATTAAGAGTAAGATTAGAGAGATCGGGCTACTTTTAAGTGGGTCATCCTGTACATTGTTGATATAGTATCATATGGGCAAATCGATTCAAGTTAAATACTTCATGTTTTATTTCACAATAATGTCCTCTTAATTCCATTTATAACCATTATTTATAAATTCATCGACTACAATTGCAACTTTTAAGTTTTAACGGGACTTACAAGCAGATGCACGACCATGAATAATATGTGAACTACACACGGCCAGTATTAATCATAATGATGCATACTCTTTCTTTGGTTAATCTATAAAACATGGCGTTTAATTGTCTGACAGGAAAAGGCGTGGTTTATCAAGGAGTCTTTACTGACTAAGCATTACCTACTTTGGAGGGGATTGTAATATCTGTGGTCATTATACCACCCTCACAGGGGTTACATTCTTCTTTAAAGGTAGAGTAATGTAGTACCTGTTCTGTTGTCATAGTACGAATCTCCTTAGCATTATTTCCTCCTTTAATTGGAGAGGGAAGGGTAGAGGTTTTACCGTTGTCATGAGACCATCTTCCCAGAGATGACGTAATTTTTTGTATTTCACATTAGGAAACTCAGTGTTTATATTATAGATACTAGCAAACATATGCGACCGGAAGTAGTATTATTGTTAGTAATAATAATAATGAGAATTACATCACACCACTAAGTAGTAGTCTACACACACAGGTGAACCTACTAATATAATCTATTATAATAAAGTTGTATTCCTGTCTGTTTGTTTATCCACAGTTTGATTAATATATACAAACTAGCGGGGGTGCATGGCGTTGGTCGAGTGTGGTGAGGTGGGGGGGGGGAAATTAAAACAAAATTGAAAATAAAGAATAAGCGAACGTAATAACCTTGTTTAAATATTATAACTTCTTTTTAAATCGGAAAAAAACAGCGAAGGTGATGCAAAGTAAAAAATAAGCGAACGATAATAAAACTTCTTAAAAAAATCGGAAAAACAAAAACAAAAAAAAACAGCAAACGTGATGGAAAAATGAAAAAAAAAAACGAACGAAAAAAATGGCATAAATAACTCTGTTTCAATATTTAAACTTAAAAAAAAAATATATATATATATATCTGATTTCTAGGCTTGAACATGAAATCTTAAGATAACGACGCTGCTACTATAACGACTGGTCTATGACCACGTGAATGAAATTAGGTCGTTTTTTTTATATTTAAACTAATTCAAGAAAGAACTTTTTGGCCATGCATGTTTGGCTAAATTGTCATGAAGGAACAATTTTTTGCTATCATTCCCTGTGGAAACGTGCCTAGCTGAGGGTGAAGGAATTAATGTTTTTAGCCAATTTTTCGATATTTGTCGTCCGAAGTGTCGATCTTTAAATACTGATCTCGTGAAAATTTGTTGCCTCTGTCGAAAGATTTGCGAGACATACAAACATACATACATACATTTAAAAAGACAGATGAGATTTATATTATAGATTAATTTTCATAGTTAAAACATACTTTTAAACGCTTGCATACCAGCATGATTTCTATATAAACTATTTAATCAAATCTACATTCAAGGAATAATCTCATTTGCATATTACATTAAACAAAATCTATTTTAATAATTAGCTCTATGTTATTAATTGTTGGTCATAATAGAATTGTTTGTATTGTTCTACTTAGAAATGTTATTTAGAGTTGATTTATTTAATTCATTTTTAATTTAATTTATAGTTAATTTATTTGATTTTCAATTACTATTAACCTACACTAGTTGCCTTTAAAAACAGAAGTTTATTTATTTAAACCATAAGAACTATTTCCGGTTTAATTTTCATAGATGAAAATTGATGTATTTTATGTTTTCATATATCCAAACATGTGATCCACTTTCAGGAAAATCATAAGTTGTGATATTCGGTATATCTTAAATAGTATGTGACTAAACTTTCTGCCCACCAATTTTTTTCAACCTAGAAACGCCGGGTATATACAGCTAGTTATACAAATAAAGATAACATACTACAGAAATGAAATCTTTTTTACGAAGGTGTCACCACTTATCAAGGCCCAAAGGCTACTCGAGGATAAAGGTTAAATAAGTGTTAGATTGACAGTGAGACAACACCATGATGGTTGATGATGGTGGTGATTGGATTGGATTTAATTTTTTTGGAGTGGATGACTCAACAAGAACTTTTTTACATTGTACTTGAAAACAACCATGCTGTAATCAGTTGGGAAGCAGCTCCGTGGTAGTGTATTCCAGGGGGGGGCAGTTCTTAGGAAAAAACTTTGCTCATGGAAGCTTCGTTTAGTTTTAGGTAAAGAGGAAAAGGGAAACTATTGCCAATGATTGTAGCTAGACGAGTTTTGAATTATTTGGATTACTTGTTTTCATCTAGAGTGTTATTTTACAACGTTTTTATTGGTGTAACCTCCAACCTTCATCCGGTGTGTCTTGTTGAACTCAGAAATATTTTTGCTGAACTCAGGAATTTTTCTGTCAAACTTGGGAATCTGCATGGAATTTTGAACGGAACTCTTTTAGTTAATCCATGAGAGTAGCATGGTTTGGTTCTGCCTGCCATAACTGGGTAGAAGTCTTGAGTAATCCACAGGGACTCGTGGCTTAACGGATAAAGTACTGGGTAAAATTCAGTTCTAATTGAAACTCATCTGGAAGTTGAAGATTCAACCCCCATTGCGGACGATATGAAGAATAAAATTGTGAATTATTTAAGTTATGGCTGATAAAATGAGAGCATGCTACTGCCGTAAATTAAATAAAGGGTTTTGTAAGAAATTCTATGAATATTCCCGAGTTCGACAAAATACAGCTGAAAAAGACCGGAAGTTACATCGGCTGAAACGTTGTGAGAATAACACTAAAGATAAGATCAGTAGTCTGACTAATCCAAATGAAATATAAATTATCGATCTTCATCTCAAAAATTCAGAAAGATAGACGAGTTTTAATGGATAATGGATCTTTTACGGGATGTTGGGGCGGGGGGCATATATTGAAGCTCGTTGCAAAGAATGGTTACAAAAGTATACTGATTCAGTTCAAATGTAAAAAAATTCTGGCCATCAGAATGTTGAATAATCCAGATCCCTGGAAGTGACATCAAATAAAAGTCAGTCACAAGTCTGAATGCAGAGGCCCGGGAGATGATGTCATAGGGGGTCAAATTGTGGGACGTACAATCTCTGGAGATTGGGTCAGCAAGATTGACCCACATTTCAAGACAATGCATGTTGGAATGTTAATAAAAAAGACGGCAGACAACAACGAGACGAGCAAGAAGCGACACATTCTTCTCCGCACCATCCCCGCCACGCAAGCCATCACACTTGCCAAAACTGTCATTCGAAAACCCGAAAAGGTTATTTTGAATAAACAAAATATTTTTATCACCGGCTATGTGTTTTTATTATTGCCAACAAGTGTATAAATCGAGAAACGACAAAAGGTTGACTTTTAGAAATTAAATAGACTGACAATACATTTGAGGATCAGCTGCAACAAATATATAACAAGCAGATCTGGTGGAACTAAAGCGCAGACACAAAAGGTTGTTAATAACAAAAACAATCTCTCATGCTATTCTTTTACAGCAACGACAACTGGAAATTTCCTCTAAAGACTCAATTATATCTATCAACTATATAAAAGGTACTTTGTCTGCGTGTGAGAGAGAGAGAGACAGAGAGAGAGAGAGACAGAAAGACAGAGATAGAGACAAAGAGAGAGACAGACAAACAGACAGAGACAGAGAGAGAGACAGAATGACAGACAGACGGACAGAGAGAGAAACAGAGACAGAGAGAGAGAGAGAGACTGACAGACAGGGAGACAGAGAGAAACAGAGACAGAGAGAGAGACAGACAGACAGACAGACACACAGACAGACAGACAGACAGGCAGACAGACAGAGACAGAGAGAGAGACAAACAGACAGAGACAGAGACAGACAGACATACAGGGAGACAAAGACAGACAGACAGACAGAGAAAGAGAGACAGAGAGAGAGAAAGAGAGACAGAGAGACAGACAGAGAGGGAGAGTTCAAGCAATGTGCCTTGTTTGGGGTGAAAATGTAATAAAAAAAATAATAATAATAATAAAAATAATAATAATAATATAAGATCTCTGCATTTTAAACATAATTTCCAGATCCTATACAATTTCATAATTTTTACAGAAACATTGTGGTTCAGCAGTAAATATTTACTGCAGTTATTTATTTTTATTTTTAAGTCACCTAGTGTGGCCAGAGTCACCCCAGCTTACAGTAAGACCACTGATGCAAAAGGTAAGATTTATAGGGGAAAACTTAGGCAGAGAGTTTCAGAGTAAGATGTGTGTTCAAATTACGTTTAAAATTCTGCATGTTAGTACGGTCGAGGAAACAGGAAGATGGAAAGGAATTCCAAAGGGAAAAAAGCTACCAGAGTAAAACGTCTTCCAACATCTTAGGACTTCTATAGTGAAGAGATGGGATTTTGCTGCTAGTCAGGTGGGTCAGGGGTATTACAGCATATCAAGACTTTTAGGGGTTACTTAATGCTGAAGCATAATGCTTCAGTGTAAATATGTTCATTGTAAAAGATTTATTGAACAGACATTGTTAGATTACCCATATCTTTACATATGGTACTAAAGCATTTAATAATGCAATGTATATTCGATGTGCTTAGAATCTGGTATATGTTATTCCACAATCCATGTCGGTATCCATTAGGCCCCGGTTGCACCTGATAGGATTTAGATTGAATAATCAGGGACTTTCTTTTTAAACTTTTACTTCCTTTAAAAATGAAAAAATGCGGAGAAAAAAATATTCAAAATTTTCAGCTGTCATTCTTCATTATTTGCGATAGATTTCTGTGACTTGCAAAATCTTTGGAATTCAGCGTTCTCCAACGTTTTCATCAATTCATTCAACGCATAAATCTAAAAGTAAAAAAAATATATCTATGTATATATATATTATAAAAAAACGTTTTCTGAGCATATCTAAATAAATAAATATAAATTTTTTTTCATTTATCCTAATGATTTATCTAACTATTATAATATAAAATTCAATAGGTCTTGCTTGAGATTTGAAACCGTTCATCCGGTTTACGTGTTCTGGTTTGAAAAATTCTGTAAATGCATAAATAAATAAAAACAAGTCATGAAAGCTTTTTTTTTATTGTGTTTAAAATATGCAAATGAAAACAAAACTGTAAATGCCTTCTTTTTTTTTTTTTTCACCAGCATTTTACAAATTTTATTTGTATTTTTCATTGCAAGTTGGAATCGTTTTCAAACAAAAACAAAACAAATATGTTTAGGATTTAAACTACTTTATAGTCTTTTATATATTCTGTCATTGACAGTTTAAAGACGCTAAAATTACTCATATATATATATATATATATATATATATATATATATATATATATATATATATATATATATATATATATATAAATATATATATATATATATAAATATATATATATATATAAATATATATATATATAAAATTTATATGTATATATAATTTATATATATATATATATAATTTATATATATATATAATGTATATATATATATAATGTATATATATATAATGTATATATATGTATATATATATAATGTATATATATATATAATGTATATATATATAATGTATATATATAATGTATATATATATAATGTATATATATAATGTATATATATATATAATATATATATATAATGTATATATATATAATGTATATATATAATGTATATATATATATATATATATATATAATGTATATATATATAAAATAAAATAAAAATTACAATTAAATTTACCAAAATGATCCAAGATGGTAAAATTAAAGTATATTATAAATATTAAAGAATTAATATTTATAAAGTTATCTCAGCCAGATGTAAAAGCTCGATAAAACCAAATAGGAAATAGAGCTTATAATACGAACAAACAGTTAATAAAACATGTTAGAAAACACTTTGAAATGAGTTAAAAACATATTTAATCTGAAAAAGAAACACTAGATAAATGGATATATATATATATATATATATATATATATATATATATATATATATATATATATATATATATATATAAATAAAACTCAGATCAGCTTGCCCAGTTATTGAGACAGTGTTAATAAAAAGAAACTATTTAACCATCAATTCATAATAACATCTAGCTTTTTTATAAATGGAATATAACAAAAAATCGTAAGTAACTGTTACCAAAAGCAATAGAAGTGACATCTCATAGTTAACCGGTTGATTAAAAAAAAAAACAAAGAAATTAAAATCATTTAACCGATAAATCCTATTTCAGATCCCTTTAATTTTAAAAGTGAATTTCTCACTGCAATTGTAACCAAACGCAATAGCAATTACTTTTCTACGTATTTGCTTTAGTTTTTTTATGATTTAAACTATTTTTAAGTCTTTTTTATTGCATTAGATTTCGTAGGTGGAAGTTTGTAAACATTAAAATTACTTGCAGATGTTTATTAATACTTTGGAGCTTATGCAAACAACAGACTTTTTAGCTTGTTAAAAACGGGCAAGTGGTAAATGCTTTATGCCATATTAATAGAGTAATGTGATATTTGTGGTGAGTAATCCGTATTATTTTCTAACTGTGCATAGAGTGGATACCATAATACTTAGTTCGCTGCATTATTATAACAAAAAAAACAATAAAACATTCATCAATTAATAATTTTTCATTATTTATATGAAATCGAGTGAAGATAATCACACACACACACACACACACACACACACACACTGGGGGTATAATAAGGCTTAATGTTGAAATGACTAAAAGAAATCTATCTATATTTTTCCCATTTTAATATATTTTCGTAGGAATGTTTTTGTTATGTAACACACACACACACACACACACACATATATTCTTAATCCATTTACGTAATTGTTAAAAATATTTTATTTCCGGCACGAGTATCTCGCAATATGCATTTCAAATAAACGAAATTTTCGATTTGCTTTTTTTTTTGGGGGGGGGCTTTATCGATTTGCTTTTTTTTTTTTTAGGGGGAAACCTTTTTGTTTTTAAAAGTGTGTGCTTTGAATTCAAACATGTATTTTCCAAGCCAGTGACAATATGGTCAATTAGTTGCTTAGTCTGCAGATAATCAGCTGTTATGTTTAAAGAATAATAAAAACAAACAAATTAAATTTTTTTCAGTTTTTTCGTAAGTGATTTTTTTTTTTTTTTTTTGTTTGAATACTTAAAAAACAATAAAAGCCAAACATTTTTCTGTCTACACGGAATTATTTTTCCAGCTAAAAACTTATTAAGATTACCAAATTATTTTATTTGGTGAGAGTTTGTTTTTTATGTTTAGAAGTTTCTAGGGGCAAATAACTCTAAAAAAAAGTTTTTAAAAAAGTTGATGTTGGAAATAATAATTCCAAATAAATTAAATTAAATATATCATCAATATAATTGTTGTTTAAAGTTTATTAAATAACAATTTTAAATAGAACACTTAAAACAATTCTCTCGTTAAAAACAGTAACTAAGATACCACTATTTAGTAAAATCGATTTTTCTTAATGTAATATGCAAATGAGATGATCCCTTAATTGTATATTTTGCAAGAATCATACTATATCTATATATCTACAAAAGTGAAAGTGTCTGTCTGTGTACATTTCCCTATGTAATAACTGTCAATTTTCAGTCTACAAACTCGAAATTTGATATGCAGGGTATTGAGATTTGGAAAAATCTTTGTAATCCGTTTTCAGACAGAAATTTGGCTGTTAAGGAGTCGAAGTTCAATGATTTGACCTCTGAGAACTCTACTAAACTCCTCTGCCAATTTTGGGTCTAAACACTTGAAATTTTAGATATAGGTTCCTTGGACATGGATCTAACTTAATTTGTTTATTTACCAATATATAAATGTATATATGTTTGCATGTCTGCTTAAAACTTTCGACAGAGGCAACGGATTTTTACAAGATCAGTATCATTTTGAAGTTCGACCTTTCAGACGACGAATTGCTTTTTTCGCCGATATTTTCGAAAATCATTCTCTCCTTTCAATTGTCTAGCCTTAATTTAAACCTATGTCACTTCTGGTTTGACGGTGGTGGTAACAGCAAAGACGTCAGGGTTTTTTTCCCTGTTCTTTTCTTCCTTCGCAGTACGGGTTTGAGCCTGCCTTCCTACTACCACTTTTTTTTTTTTTTTTGCTCAACGTACACCTCCAAACACGCTGGGAAACGCTGGGCACCCATGCTTGTATAGAAACCGTTTTGTATATATTAATCAAATTGTGAACAAACAAACAGACAGGAATAAGAATTTATATATATAGATTAGTTAATTACAGTAAATAGATAATTCTAAGATATATTTTGGATACATAAGTGTGTCAGCGACATCTGCAATTTTTCAAGAAGAGGTAACTTAAATCATGATGATATTGAATATGCAGCAAAATCTTCAACCTCGGTAGTTATAATTCTTGTTGACATATTTCGTTTATAGTCAATATTATTTGCTCTTTTTGACTTCCAGTTTCTGCTCCACATATGGGAGGATGGTGACAAGCAAGATATGCTTCCTACTTGTAACGTGATAGTTATATTTTAACATGGACCTGACGTTGTGTATGAAAATCTCGCAAAGAAACAAAGGTAAGAAATTTGACGCAAGTTTGCTTTTTTTTTAATTGAAAGTAAAGGCATTTATTACAGCAACAATATGGTCAATTAGTTGCTTAGTCTGCAGATAATCAGCTGTTATGTATGTAATTCGTTTCTCTGTATACGGCCCTCCGGAAATCTCATATATAAAAGGCTAAATGTCTGCCTGTCTGTCTCCATATTTTCAAACAATCTTCTCTGAAACTAAAAGTCGCAAAGCGGTGCTAGGGACCTCAAATGATTGGATTTTTTAACAAACCATTCTTTTATGGTCTTCAGCCGGTTAAAATAGTTTTTAAGGGGCCAAACTTGAAAAAAAAAAATCGTTATACATTTCGTACATTCATCTTAGTTTATCTTTAATTTTTAATTTTTAATCAGTGCATATGCATGTCACGTTGGTACAGTGGTAACATCACCAGCTTTGAATGCTACAGTTTTGCTTTCAGTTTCGATTCTAGCTGATGGCACCTAAATACTTTTTATTTTTACTTTTGAAATCATGATAATATATATAAAATTTGGACAAATTAAAATATCATATTTAAACGTATTTTACGCCCGGGCAAAGTTGGGCACCCATCCCTAGTCTTGTTAAAAGATTAGATTGCATGTTGTTTATAAGTTCCTTTTGTACCGCTACATGGTAAAAAAAGATTGCTGTGTCTTTTGTGTTTTTCTCCTCCCACATCGGCACATGCTTTTTTTCCACTCCTTTTTCTTTTCCTTGTCTTTTTTTAATCCCATTGTGACGTCATGCCTGTGCCACGGCTTGGTCATTTGCATACATGTCGGTGGCTTTGTTACATTCTGATTAACGATTATCTTGTTCATAGATAACGTGAAATCCCTAAGCTTTCACAATGATAAGAATGGCTTTCTTCTCTGCTTGTCTATGTCTAATTATCCAGTCAAATGGACAGCAGAAAACGGAAGTCAAAAAGAGCAGACAATCTTGCCTATAATCCCTATTTCTCGTCCACAATTTTTTTAAATTATCAATGTGTCATTTACATATGGAAAGAAACAACTGTATTTTCTACTTGCCTCTAGTCGTTGTTGAACTTTCTTCTTTTCATCTTGGATCTTTAAAAGCTTTTTCTCTGTCCTATGTTTTTCTTTGTCAGCTCGGAGTTGCAGTAAAATTGGATCTTGGTACACAATTGGCTTTAGAGTATTCCTCTGTGTTTATACAATTAGAAAATGACATTAGTTGAGCTTTTGTGTTGTAGTGGTGCAGCCTTTATATAACAATATAGTATAAGTACTATATATATATATATATATATATATATATATATATATATAATCGGAATCGGGAATCGGAAATCGGAAAAATCAGAAGATTTGAGGGTATCGGAATTGGAAAAATTGTTGCCTATTTTCCGATGCCAAAACGATTCTTTTAATTGTCTTTTTTTATTTGATTTTGTTTAAAACAAAACCTTCCATTGCTGGTAATAATAATAAAATAATAAATATTTATTGATTTTAAAATACTCGTAAAGCTAAAATCGATAGATCATCCTCCACAAGTGTATTTTGATGTTTAAGAAAATATCTGTATATTTAACATGTGTTTTTTACGAAAATCGGGGAAAATTAACAAGCTTATAGTTAAATAATTAGAGATTTATAAAGAATCGGAATCGGGAATTTAGCATGAAATCGGTAATTGTATCAGAATCGGGAAAAATATTAGAATCGTCTCATGACTAGTTTATATATATATATATATATATATATATATATATATATATATATATATATATATATATATATAGATACATAGATATATATATAGATATATATATATATAGAGAGAGAGAGAGACAGACAGACAGACAGACAGATAGACAGACAGACAGAGAGATATGGTATATATATATATATATATATATATATATATATATATATATATATATATATATTGTATTGGTAGTAATTATTTGTTTGTTCAAAACAAAATATATAAATGTGTCACCCAAAAGAGTGCTCAATAGACAGAGCCAAAATAAGTGAATTTAGTTTACAAACAAATGGCTACACATCTCGCAGAGATGTCCTTGGCCTGACGAAGCGATTCCCTTACTGGGTTTTCGCTGAAACATGTATGCTTATGTGTAGCCATTTGTTTGTAAACTAAATTCACTTATATATATATATATATATATATATATATATATATATATATATATATATATATATATATATATATATATATATATATATGGGGGAGTTAAAGGAAGAGAATAAGATCAATTCTTTAAGAGGAGAATTATCGGGATAATGCAAAGCTCATCAAATTGATTTGGAGCTTATATAGAAATCAATAAAGAAAGAAAATGACAATATAAAAATGTGTAGTAATATATATAGATTTATTCATTTATTCAATATGGGTATACATCAATTTGGGTGTAGGGTAAATGGGGACTCTTTATATCATAAATGTATATTTAAATAAATATAAATTTACTTTTAAATTTATGGTATTTCGAAGTCTTGCAAAAAAAACATTTTATTTAAAAAAAAAATAAAATTCAAGCATTCAGTTGGATATTTGTTTTCGTTTGATTCCTACGTCCATTTATTTGTAAAATGATATGTGAAATTTGTCATCATCATCATTATCTACAGCAGAAGTGTGTGTCTTATAAACAAACATTTTATTTATAAAAATTTAAAAAAAAAAAAGTCCAGGCGTTTTAGTACTGATCTGTTGGATTTTGTTTTCATCTGATTCCTATGTCCATTCCTTTGTAAAGTTGCACAAACTCAACAACGAATGACTGTCTCTTCTACAAATTGTTTGTTTTGAATTGTTTTTCTTTCTTTTATTCATGTCAAACTCATTGAATTGTACCCATCACCCTCATCCTGATCATTGAGGATATATGACTTTTGGAACGCTCCTTCATATGTATTTTACATGTATGTGTATGTGTACATGTGTGTATGCATATGTAAGTACATGCTTATATGTGTGCCTCTATGTGTGTATGTTTGCATGTGTGTGTACATGCGTATGTATGTTTGCATGCATTCTGTGTGTATGCATCTATGTGTGCATGCATGTGTTTATTTCCAAGTGTATGTGGGGTGGAGAGGGTTCCCGTAAGCCGTGGTGAAGGCCTCTAGGAAAAAAAAGTAAAAAAACCGTAAAGGGGGAGACCAGTATCCGCATTAAGCTGGTCTGCAGTTTAAATTCTTGCTGGATATCTTGCTCTTGTTTGTTGCTGGATCTCAAAATTTTGAACCAAGAGAGAGATTTAGCTGTCGTACAAAGCTAAAACTATGGAACATTATCTTTGTATAAATACTCTCTCAGGCATTTGTCTAAAAAATAGTCCTGTGGCAATGGAAAAGTTGTGACGAGTGTAGGCTTGAAATGCTGGAAACATGTAATAATTGATCTGCCATCATTATATGTATCTGTGTGTGTATGTATGTATGTATGTATGTATGTATGTATGTATGTATGTATGTATGTATGTATGTATATGTGTATGTATGTTTATATATGTGTATTTATATTATGTATATCTATGTGTATATGTATGTATATATGTATGTGTATATATATGTTTATGTGTGTTTGTATGTATATATGTATATATATATGTTTGTGTGTGTATGTATGTATATGTATGTGTATATATGTATATGTGTATAAATGCATATATATGTATGTATATGTAGTTAAATGTATGTGTATGTATATGTGCATGTATTTGTATGTGTTTGTATTTGTATATGTGTGTATATATGTGTATGTATGCATGTGTGTATGTATATGTATGCATGTGTATTATGTATTGTGTGTGTATATATATATGTATATATGTGTGTATGTGTTTATGTGTATATATGTATATGTGCATGTATCATGTATTTATATATATATATATATATGTATGTATGTATACCAATGACCATCTTCAATGTCATGTCTGCTTGAGCGTGTGAATTCGCCGGTAGGACTAAAAAAAAAGCATTTTTGGGCTCTTGGCTTTAAGTATCTGAGGGAGTGGC
Source organism: Euprymna scolopes (assembly GCF_053919585.1). Taxonomy (NCBI): domain Eukaryota; kingdom Metazoa; phylum Mollusca; class Cephalopoda; order Sepiida; family Sepiolidae; genus Euprymna; species Euprymna scolopes. The sequence continues at coordinate 78,560,489 of NC_136508.1, read as the reverse complement.
ACTCGTCTGACAAGACGTTACAATCATTTTATATATATATATATATATAGTATTTTTATACCTACAGGCACTAATGTTTCATGTTTTCACATTCATCAGTGCAGGAAGTTACAGCGCCTACTGGTTGGGAGATTTGAACCCAGCCAAAAAGTCATGTTTGATTCCATTTGTTAAGACGTTATCTCTAGGCCAGTAACAATTGCCACAAGAATTGAGGGAAATTTAACAAATATAAATGCACAAGAATTAAGGGAAATTTAACACCTATGAATGCCAAATGTGGGCACAACAGTAAACAGTCAAAGGGTTCAACCGAGCAGTAATTGTGAATATTGCATAACGTTAGTTGACTATTTTTTTGCTTCTTTTTCCCTGACAATGCTCAACTTTAATACTGCTAAAAGGGTTTATATATATATATATATATATATATATATATATATATATATATATATACTAGCAGGGGTGCCCGGCGTTGCTCGGGTGTTTGGAGGTGTATGCTGTGCAAAAAAAGCAAAAAAACAAAAAAAATGGTTAATTTTTTAAAACTTTGACCCCTATTATGACCCCTTAAAATTTATAGTTTCGGGCTCAAATCACTTTATTAAGTTAGATCCAGGTTCAAGGAACCTATATCTAAAATTTCAAGTGTCTAGACCCAAAATTGTCGGAGGAGTTTGGTAGAGTTCTTAAAGGTCAAATCGTTGAAATCTGACCCCTTAACAGCCAAATTTCTGGCTGACACCCGTCACATCGATTTTCCCAAATCTCAGTACCCAGTATTTCAAATTTCGAGTCTATAGACTAAAAATTGACAGAGTTATTGCGTAGGGAAATGTACACAGACAGACAGACACACAGACAGACAGACAGACAGACAGACAGACACGTTCACTTTTATATATATATATATATATATATAAAGTTTTGTTAAAATGCACACTTTTGCAAATATTTTCTACTCTTTGTGTATACCAATCCTTTTTTAAATTGACATACAATCATCGCCGTCAACATCAAAATTGTTCTCTTCATTTTTTTTTTGTTACTTATTATTATTATTGGCTCACACAAGTCAACAAACGATCTGATTGGAAACCTGTGGTATTCCCTGGAAGCTGAGTGACAACAAGTCTCCCCAGGCGTCCAGCTCTCTCCACCTCCTTCGATAGCATTTGCAAATGAATTTGCATCATCGCAACAGCCGCTTACCATTGATTTCTCGCTGGTAGTGGCCATTGGTTTATACTGGAATTTGAGTGGCACTCAGCCTCTCCAAGGTCCCAGTTCTCTTTGCGCTTGTCCAGCCGAGGTATTATTATTATTATTATTATTATTATTATTATTATTATTATTATTATTATTATTTATCCACCTTTTTTTGTTCTAAGCAGTTTAATAATGAACAAATTGCAATTTTGTTTGAACAAAACACCAAAATCGATAACAAAAAAAGAAAAAAAATGGCCTCAATCCATCATCATGTTTTTTAAAGGTTGATAGAAATAGAATGACAATTCAAAATCATTCAAGGTGATCATCCAATGTGAACACATACTCTTGTTCAATAAGTAACCAAACTTAGTTCATTCCAACAATCAATTTAGTACTCCCATATACTGACAATCATTCAATCGCATTAATCCTGTTGTAAGAAGTGTATACCACATAATGAAGTTCCAGTGGCGAGCATATTATTCTGAGTTCAGTATTGAAAACAGTGTTGTAGAAGTGTATACCACATAATGAAGCACATTATTCTGCGTTTGATACTGAAAACAATGTTATTGGAGAAAAACATACCATATCATGAAGTGGTGAGCATATTGTTTCGGGTTCAGTATTTAAAACAGTGTTGTTGGGAAAATATCTATCATATGATAAAGATCTAGTGGAAAAAACATATTGTATTGAATACCGTGTAACCAGATAAAAGTATACTACATAGTAAAGTTCCAGTGACAAGCATGATTTTTCCATCAACAGAGATAATTCTTACCTCTTCTTCTTTCCTTTTTTTTTATTTCTTTAACTGGAAACAGTTAAATATACATGTTATATACGCATGTCATAATCACGTTGACACACTGGTTCTTGTTAGATCAGTAAACCTTTTTCATGAAAATCGCTCGAGACAAGACATAAACCCACTTGATGTAAAGAGGTAAAAAAATATTACTTCAAGGTTGAAAACTAGCTAACGATTAGTATTTATTTTATTATCCTTCTCTTTATAGTTGTTGTTGTTGTTTCACTCCGTTTCGGCCAACTCATCATTTGGCCTTCTTCAAGTGATTAAAAAAAATGAAAATTAAAAAATAAAAAAAATAATATCTAACGATCAGTGTTAGATAGATAGATTTCGACTCAGAAAACAGCAATTCTTTTCCCTTTGTAAGAAACGTTGCTCATGGAAGACTAAAGGACAAAATAAGGGAAAAAAAAGATATATTAATCGTTATTTTCATGGCAAGTGCTCGTTTGAGCTCCAATCTATGGCCCCTCATCGCCAAACATTCACGAGAAACGCTCGTTTGGCTGTAAACACTATCAATAATTTCCCCCACTCTTTATCTGTGCCTAAACCTAAACATAGATTCCATGAACATAGCTTCTTTCTTAGAACTGCACACCTGTGGAACTCTCTTCCGTTTACCTGCTTTCCATCTGACTACAATATGGCCATCTTCAAGTCCAATGTAAACAAGTTCTTGATGAGCCGTTCCCCTTAAGTAATCCAATTTACCAAATTTACATTTCTAACGATTACTATGATATTGTCCTTTTGATCAATGTATGCTCTTTAACCCTTATCCTCGAGTGGCCTCTGGGCCTTGATAAGTGGTGATTCCTTTGTAAAAAAAAAAAAAAAAAAAATAAGGGAAGCAAGAGTTGTGAGATTGAAGAAAGTAAATCCAATGTTGACTTTCTATTCTCCTAAAGCAATGTTGAACTTATTCAGTACCAATGGGTGACCATTTGTGAATATTAGGTGCTCTATGTAGGAGGTATAAACCAATTGTCTCATTTAATGGGCCATTGGACCATCAATACTTCTACTTAAAAAGTGGATTATGTACTGTGAACACTCAATTACACTGTAAAGCAAGTCATGCACAGGTACCTTTCAGAGTTTCCAGTTTCTTTTTTTTTTTTTTTTTTCTGTGTGTTCTGTCCTTGGCAGAAACTTGAAAAATCTCCAAAGAGTGGTCACGCTCAAAACCGAGTAGATAGCCACCGTGTAGGAGGATGTTGTACGCCTCCTTGCAAGAACTGCAAAAACCTAACATCATTATGTTGTCTGACTGGGATATACATGCAACTGGGGACTGCTTGTGAATTTGATGTTCCCAAGAATTTTCCTCCTTTGGAGGAAACCGCTTCAACTCACCTAGGTTAAATGCCGCTTCATTCATAAATGCACAAGATTATCTCACTTTTCTTCTTTTATTTTTTTTCTCCTTTTTTTTTCTATCTCTACTCTTCATTATTCAAGAATCCTTTACATGAGAAATATCATCATTGATTTATTTTGCCACTTATCAAGGCCCTAAGGCCACTTGAGGATAAAGATTAATTAATGTAAGGTGATAGTGTAGTAATCGTTAATGGTGTAAGTTGAGTAGAATTTGATTATTTAAGGAGACAATTAAACAAGAACTTGTTTACATTGGACTTTAAGGCTACCATACTGTAGTCAGCTGGGAAGCAGGCCAGCAGAGTAATGTTCCACAGATGGGAAGTTCTAGGAAAGAAGCTTTGTTCATGGAATCTGCGTTTAGATTTAGGCACAGAATAAAGAGTGGGGGAAATTGTTGATAGTGGTTGTAGCTTGTTGAGTATTTACTTACCTTATGAAATACCTTAAGCTTTTTCTCGTTTGGTTTCATTGTTTGGTGTGTTTTTGCTTCAGTAGTGCGTTCCCGTACAGGTTTCACAGTTGACTGCAAAATATGAAATAGAAACGTTTCGTTTTTCGTCATGTGCATCTTACCAATCGATGTTCTTACAATTTCAGCATGAGACACTCTTTTAGCAGACACAAATAAAATAAAAGATTTATTTTCTCTCATGAATCAATCCCCCCCCCCCCACTGAGTGATTCGGCCTCACACTCAGCTTGGAGAGCGCATTGATTCATCTGTTCTCTGAGGAACTTTTTTTAGCTCGTTTGAGAATCACAATCAGCCAACAGGGAGAACCCGACAAGCATTTTCACTCAAGATAACTGTTTACCAATCTCGGACTACACAAAGAACTGCTGCCTAAATAACATACCCAAACAACTTTCTATTCGTTTTTATTCTCATTTTTTTTTTTTTTACTTGGGAATCACCACTTATCAAGGCCCTAAGGCCACTTCAGGAAAAGGATTAATGAATGTAATATGGTAGTGTAGTCATCATTAATGGTGTAAGTTGAGTACAATCTGATTATTTAAAGGGACGGTTAAACAAGAATTTGTTTACATTAGATTTGAATGCTACCATACTATAGTTGGCCGGGAAGCAGGCGAATGGAACAATATTCCACAGGCGGGCAGTTCTAGGAAAGAAGCTTTGTTCATGAAATCTGCATTTAGATTTAGCCATAGACAAAGTGTGGGGGAAATTGTTGATAGTTTTTGTAGCTAGTCGAGTATTTTTTTTGTTTTGTTTTTAAAAGAAGATTGGTGATTTGGTGATTTATCCTGTTCTTTATATTCGATTATCAATTATTTTATTGGGGAGGGGGGACTAACAAGCAATCATCTAACGCTTGTTTTCACAGAATCAAATGCATGAAATCTTTTATTTAATGAAATCTTTTATTTAATGATGGTTAAAAAGGGAGAAATAATAAACCGAGTCTAGAATGCAGGAATCCTTCAAAATATTTTAAACAGGCGTAACAATATATATATATATATATATATATATATATATATATATATATATATATATATATATACTGCGTGTCAAATTATTAACGAGATAACATTTTTTTACGAATTTCAGAAACTTACCAGTAGTTTCGTATCAAAAGCTTCGGAAACGTTGGCAATGCTGAGCTGCGCGTACTGTGAAATTTTTGTACTGTTCCATGCAATGTAAACAACTTGCCATCGTAATTGCTGAATCCATGGTATTTAAGGTGTGTCAAATTATTAACAAGGCAGTTTGTTTCATCAATAAAATGGGTCGTAAAGGTGGTTTGAGTAGTTTTGAAAACAGTACTATTACAGAACAGCTAGCAAAAGGTAAAACTACCCCTGCAATATTGAAAATGATAGGAAGGTACCATCAAACTGTGAAGAAATTTGTCAAGGACCCTACAAAGGTACGTAAGAGAGCTGATAAAGGTAAATCTAGAGTTGTTTCATGCCGTTCTCTACTCCAAATTAAATGTGAAGTTGTTAAGAACCCTGGACAGACAAGTTGAGAAGTCTTTGACTAAGCTGGATTGAAGAATGTCTTAAAAAGTACTCAATGTCACCTTCTGAAAGAAATGGCAAAGTCTGTTAAGCCTGTGACAAAGCTTCCATTAAAGCAACATCAGATACAAAACCGATTGAAATGGGCAGAGGACAACATGAAAACAGATTTTTCCAAATTATTCTTCACGGATGAAGTGTGTGTCACTCTTGATAGCCCAGATGGCTGGAGCAAGGGATGGGTTCTAGATGGACGACATCATCATCAGCGTTTAAGGTGCCAACAAGGTGGTGGTGGGATAATGGTTTGAGCTGGGATTATCGGAGGTACTTTATTTGGCCCATGGAGAGTCCCAGAAAGCGTAAAAATGACGTCAACTGCTTACATAGCTTTTCTGAAGGAGCACTTTGGACCATGGCTGAAGAAACAAAGAAAACAGCATAGCGCCAGAAAATAGAAAAAAGTAACGTTCAAGAGAACCATTATTTTTATGCAGGATAATGCTCCCTCACATGCAGCAAAAGAAGCAAAGAGTATTTGCTACAACTGGGGTTCTCTGGGCTACGGAAGATGGAGTGGCCTGCAAATTCACCAGATTTGAACCTAGTTGAGAACCTTTGGAGTATCATGAAGCGATGCCTCTGGCAAGTGGACGCCAATTTAAGAGCAAACATGAGTTGTGGAATGCTTTCCAAGAGGTATCACAAGGAATAACTGTTGACGAAATCGCAAATTTGACTAAAATAAGCGATGCAATCTTCCAACACGACAATACCTCATGCCATACGTCAAATGGGTTTGTTGGAGAAAAAAGGGATTAAAGTGATGAAGTGGCCCCTTTAATCCCCAGTCCTAAATCCCATTGAAACTTTGTGGTCCCATCTAGGAAAAAAAGTGAAAATGCACAAATGTTTATCCAAAAAAAAATTAGAGGCCAAACTTTATAAAGAGTGGCAGAAAATAGATCCTACTACATTCAACAATTTAATCAATAATATGCAAAAATCAATAAAAGCTATTATAAAGGTATATTGTTATGCCTGTTTAAAATATTTTGAAGGATTCAATTTGATAATATCACATTTCTGCATTCTAGACTAGTGATGGCCAACTTTCCAATCAAATTCCTCATTGAGAATCAATGGGAATTTTCTCTTTAGATTTTTGTATTAGGTGGATCTATCAGATTGTATGATACGCCTTTTCTGTTCATAATGGGCAAATACTAATTGTTGTTGGAATAGATTTTTTAATGTTTACTCCACAATTCTTAACATTGAAATATATAAGTTTGAATCATAATTTCGATTTTTCATTAGTCCTCCATAATTTTGACCATGGCTGTATATAAATAAGGCTGTATATAAATAAATAAATAAATAAATACATATATATATATATATATATATATATATATATATATATATATATATATATATATATATATATATATAAGAACAAATAATTAATAAAACATGTTAAAAACCCTTTAAGTAGAGTTAAAAACATATTTAATTTTCAAAAAGGAAACACAAATTAAGTGGATTGTCCTTAATCCATGGCGTTTCAAAAGAAATCCTTTCCTTCTCATCAGAGGGTAAGAATTAGCAAAATGCGGAATCGGAATTTGCTTGCAAAGTATTTAGTGAAATTTATATATATATTCTCCTCCTCCTCTTCCTTCCTTTTCCATTCCCCTTTTCCTCGTGTATGCTCATACTTTCACTACACCGATGAAGACTGAAGGATCGGTCGAAAATTATGTACTTATAAAAAAAGTTTTTTTAATATTTTTTAATAATATTATTTTGTATTCCTGCACGTCACCAATTGAAAACGAATAAAGAAAAGTTATAAGCTTTTATACTTTTCATATTCTTTTTTATACATTTTCATTCATATATATATATATATATATATATATATATATATATATATATATATATATAGATAGATAGATAGATAGATAGATAGATAGATATAGATATATTAAATTGTAATTCAATGAATTTCAAAAAACTCTTATTGAAATGAATTTCATATCAAAGAATTTTTATTATTCTAAGCAAGACAAAGAATGCTTTAGAAAATTAATCTCCTTAACCTATAAGGTTTCGATGCCTACCATCTCATCAGAGGAGAGAAAATATTAGCAAATACTTATAAAGGTATGCACCCTATTTGCTAAAGTCAGTGAGACATGGAAAGTCAAAGTCAAAATAATAAATTTATCAGAAGTCCTGTAGCAGGAGGATTTGCAGAAAAAGGATGAGAAAGTTTTTTTTAGATCTAGCTTGCTTGGTAAAATCCATGTTATACGTTCTTTACATTCGTTCGGTAATAAGGTCCAAGTTATATATTGGGTAATCCGCATAGCTGTGTAGATATCCGAATCGGGCAAGTGCTTGTATAAATTTGTTTGTGGGTCCAGCGATAATAGTTCAAAGTCTGGTGGAATCCTTTTTCTTTAGAAGTCTATATTATTTTTAGTGAGGTGAGGTGTTATTATAGAGTATATATATATATATATATATATATATATATATATATATATATATATATATATATATATAAATAAAAGGAAAAAGTAGTTTGCTTGAAGCATTGTTGATAAATAAATTATTAGAAGACAGCAATATGGGTTATTGGTGTGAGAAATGAACAAAATAGACTAACAGTTGGCAATATTTGTATATTTTTGTTCATTTTCTACACTACTTCAAAGTCTGGTGGAATCCTTTTTCTTTAGAAATCTATATTATTTTTAGTGAGGTGAGGTGTTAATATAGAGTATATATATATATATATATATATATATATATATATATATATATATATATATATATATATATAAATAAAAGGAAAAAGTAGTTTGCTTGAAGCATTGTTGATAAATAAAATATTAGAAGACAGCAATATGGGTTATTGGTGTGAGAAATGAACAAAATAGACTAACAGTTGGCAATATTTGTCTATTTTTGTTCATTTTCTACACTACTTCTCACACCGTTAACCCACATTGCTATAGATTTCTAATACAGTTATATTTTTTATAATTATAAATAATCTTTATATTTTTTAAAGTTCAATTCACAATTTTTGAAAACACATATTCTTTTATTTTCTCATAAGAGTATATGTTACAAGTCTGTTTCATTAGCCATTCGCAACAAACAGTAAAAATATATTATCACTTTATTTTTGAATCTAGCAAACTCTTCAGATAATGGAGAAAAAATATATTCAAACACAATCTTTACATGTCACAAACAATCAAAATCATACCTCAGATGTCGAAGGTGTAATTTTTGTTGTTGATCAGGTCTCCATCTTTTTATTTATTTATTTATTTATTTATTTATTTTTCCCTTCACTAAGTACGTTCATAATTATAATTATTCCTTTTATTTACTAGCTGTACCCGGCCACGCGTTGCTGTGGCTCAGTTTGTTAAAATGGAACACATGTGAAAGTAGAGAAAAGTGTGATTCTTTTTTTCAAGAGAATGTACAAATTATTTTTTTTTTTTTAACAGATGTTAAGAAAATAAACAGAAAAATACTTCCATCATTAATTATGCCAAAAAATAAATAAAATGTTGATTTAGTGTTTCAATATGCTTATAAATTACGATAAAACTTGCTGAGTATGCACTGTTTTACGGTTGTTGTAAAAATGGAACGGAAACTTAAATTTCGCTTCATTTTAATCTTTCTTAATTTCTTAATTTTTTAATTGTCCCCCCCCCCAAACGAATATAAGCAAAACAGTAACATTCAACAATTGTACTTTATGGGTGTTTGTATTACTGTACACATAGATTCGAAAAAGTTGTCCAAAAAAAACAAATATATAACAAATAAATGTTATCAAAGCCAAGATAAGTTACTTTTCTGCCAAACTGGATATATATATTTTTCGTGTTTTTATTCAATGTAACACATTTATTCAGCTCGAAAACCATACAGTGTTTACCGATGTATTCGAAAAAAAACTATCCAAAATACTATTAAAAACCCGCCGAATATATGTCAACCTATGTCACGGTAACATATATTGAGCGAGTTTTTAACAGTGTTTTCTCCGGTTTTTTATTTATAACATCTTTTCCCACACTTACCGTGTTAAAGAGCGGTAAACAATGTATGGTTTTCGAGCTGAATAAACATGTTACATTGAATAAAAACACGAAAAATATATTTATTTGTTATATATTTTTTTTTTTGGACAACTGTTTCGAATCTATGTGTAGAGTAATACAAACCCCACAAAATATTTATTAAACCAAGAAATTAAAAAAAAAAAAGTTTATAACGAAAGGGAAATAATCGCTAGATTTTTAACTAATCGTATGTAATTTTCCAAAATCGCTAATTCTCCCCCCAAAAATTGACAACTTTTTCGAATCTATGTATACAGTAATACAAACCCCCACCTAAAATGTGCTTGGAAAAATCGATTTTATAGTGAGATTTAATAATGGGTAGTCGAAAAAACGGTGTAAAACAAAACAAAACAAATAAGCAATAAATAATGATTACCAAAGGCAATAAATGCTACTTTTTTTTTACTTACATGAATCAGAAAGTATTTTCAATCGTTTTTTTTTTATTTGTTAATAAAAGTCAAAAATAAAAAAGAAAGAAGTCGTATTATCGTGACGTCTGACAGCGATCGCCCGATCCATGGCTAAAAGAACAGAAAGGGAAGTCCATGTACGTGAATATCGCCGCATATAAATTTACGTGAATGTCGTCTGGTAAGTGGTACGGTGAAAAAGTAAAGGAACGTGGCACAAATAGAGAGTGATACACAAGTAAGAGTCGTAGAGTGATCGAGTGTAAGTAAGACCTGGAATATCAGGTTGTTTCGTTTCGTTGTAACAATGGAAAGAGCAGAAAATGGAGAGAAAAGAAAGAAAGAAGGAAAGACCGAAAGGAAAGATTATGAATGTGATGATCTTAAACATGCCGTAGCGTAAATCGCAGTATAGCGTTTAGTTTGTGTTTATGTTTATGGAAAGAAAGAGAAACATAGGGAAGTACTCCCACCACCATCACCCATAAAGCAAAAAGACAACGAAAGGTAAGAAAGAAAGAAAGAAAGAAAACAAAGCACGTAAGGAAAGAGCAAAACGGAAGTTGTGTTTGTGTAAGTAACTTTGGTGCGTTTCACGTAAATGTCAATTCAGGTTTTCATTAAACTCTAACCACGCGGGTTATAACGAAATCGAAGTAATGTAATTGTGAATTCAATTCCAGGTTCTGTTTGGATATAATTTTATTATAATAAATGTTTTATAAATTGTGTTTATGTTTTATCCTAACCAATGGCAAAGTAAGCGTGGTTCGTTTCAGCGTAAGTCCAGTCCAGTTTTTCGATAAATTCTAACCGGTGGTCGGTCATAAATGTCTCCTGAATTCAATTCCAGGTAACGGATTGTGTTCTGTTTGAATCTAATTTTATTATAATAAATGCTTTATAAATTGTGTTTATATTTTATGCTAACCAAGCTAACCAATGGCAAAGTAAGCGTGGTTCATTTCAGCGTAAGTCCAGTCCAGTCTTTAGATAAATTCTAACCGGTGGTCGGTTTTAAATGTCTGCTGTGAACGGTCTGGAACGGTGTAAGTGAGTAGCGGTGGTAGGATGAATTTGTTAGAGAGAGTTTACTTTACTACTTCCATTAAATCTAACCGATTTTTACAGTGGACTCTCACCAGACAGAATATAGGAAACTCTGATCAGCGAGATACTGGATATGTATTAACCCTATAACATACGGCAGATGTCGTGATTCAGTTTGTGAATGATACGGCTGCACCAAATGTATACAGGTGCATTCCTATACAGGTCAAAGTCGGAGGGGAAAAAATGAGTTCATTTTATTTATATAGATAGATATAGATAGAATAGAAGATAGATAGATATAGATAGATAGAGAAGAGATTATATATTATTTTCAATTCAAATTATTCTGTTATTTCTAATTATCTATCATTAGAATGGGTTTTCAACTTGTTTGACTGTCAATACTAAAACAACCGTACTTTCGTATTTATAATTCCTTTAATTCATCTTATTTCATTTACCTCCTAAAATTTATTTTCTCCATTTATTCCTTATTGTATACTAGCCTGGGTGCCCGGCGTTGCCCGGGTGTTTGGAGGTGTGTGTGTTGAGCAAAAAAAAGAAAAAAGTGGTAGTATCCAGGCAGGATCGAACCTGTACCACGAAGGAGAAAAAAAATGTGAAAAAAAAAACATGAAGTCGCCGCCGTTGTGACCATCACCAAACCGGAAGTGGCAAAGGTTTAAATTAAGGCTAGTCAATCGAAAAGAGGGGAGGACTTTCAAAAATATCGGCGAAAAAAGTGATCCCTCCTTGTAGAAAAGTGCCCAGTTGAGGGTGAAGTAATTAATGTTTTTAGCCAATTTTTTTATATTTGTCGTTCGAAGGGCCGAGCTTCAAAACGATACTAATCACGTGAAAATCCATCGCCTTTGTCGAAAATTTTAGGCAGACATGCATACATACGTACATACATACATACATACATACATTTGAACAGACTGATGAGATTTATATAATAGACTCGCCTGGGTGCCCGGCGTTGCCCGGATGCTTTGAGGTGGTAGTAGGTAGGCAGGCTTGAACCCGTACAACGAAGGAGGAAAAGAATGTGAAAAAAAAACGTAATGCCTCTGCTGTTGTGTCCATCGCAAAACCGGAAGTGGCTAACGTCAAAATTAAGGCTAGTCAATCGAAAAGAGAGGATATCTTTGACGTCACGTTCTGACGCATCTGTCAAAAGTTTTAGGCAGACATACACGCATACATACATCTATATATACATACATACATTCATTCATACATACATACATACATACATTTAAACAGATAGGTGAAATTTATATTATAGATTATTATCAATTTAAATTGCTTTGTATCTTTGGAATGTATTTGTTTATCTGTCTATGAGTAAACATTCCGTTTTTTGTATATTAATGTTATTTAATCTAGGGGAAATCACTCTAATTTACTTTTCCTGGTATGTCTTTTGCTTAGTTATTTCCCTTTACTTATTTCTCATATATTAACGGTTACTGGCTAATTTGTTGATAGTTTTTTATGTTACTATATTTATGTATTTTTTAATCTATTTTTTTTTTTTTTTTTACCATTACATTTCGATAGTATCTTTCCTTTCTTTATATGATCTATCCTTGTTATCTATCTTACTTCCGAGTGAATTGTCATTTATGTTACGTTTCTAAGCTATATAGCTTTAAGAAATTTATTGTTATCAATGCTTTACTTTCTCTATTTATAAGTTTACCATCACCTCCTTAACTGTTATTAAAATTGTTTAATCTAACCTTACGTTTGGTAGGTCTCATTATTTGCTTCAGTTTTAGTTTGTTGATATTTCAAGAGTGTGTTTCCCCATAAGTTATATTTGATTTATATTTTCTATATTCAGCATAAGTTATAATGTAATTAATTTTCTTTTTATCCTCCCTCACTTATGTATATTTAATTACTTATTCGTTTATATATCTTCTATTTTTCTTATTCATTTTATTTAATCTGGTCTAATACGGGATAACAGAAATTTATTCTTATCCAGGCATCCCTGCACTACTTGTTTAATAAATCTTCCTTGATGTTAATATGTGATATTATTCAAGGATACAAAGGTTACATCTTTTCGATTTATTTGGTTTATACTTACTAGCCCTCTCTACTATGGACCATTTTAATTCATATTCAGTTTTATTTCTACGGAGTTTCCTAATCCATTCGCCTAATGATATGCTGTTTTTTACTTTTCTTGATTTTATTATTCATTCCATTATTAATACTTTATCGTTGTTATTGTCATTCTTATTGTTATTGGTGTTTTTTCCATTACCTATCTTTAACTTGAAGAATGTTAAGTGCTTACAGAACCTATCTTTGAATTAGCACTCTATCGATCCCAAGTATACCTTACTATTATTTTCAGTTATGATCTCACATTCATAGACAATATCTTAAGTTAGGCATTTCCCTTCAGATGGGCATTCATCTAGGTTTCTGCAATTGCAGCTATTTGCACTACATTGGTCCTGGGTTTCTTTATCCTTATCCTTTTTGATTTTGTTCAATTTTGCATTGTTGGAACATATTATAGTGTTGGCTTAGTTAGATGAAAGTTTAACTGTATTTTTATTAATTATTTTGCTTTGTTTACATTCTAGAGATGGTCACTGTATGGTGGATTAAACCAGATTCCTTTGTCTGTTTTTTCCCCTTATTTTCTCTATTGAGTTAGATGCCTCTCTCATTAGTACTTTTTGTAGTTTTTGTCTTTTACTTTTTCCTTTACTTTTCTGGATTTAATTTTATATATTTTAGTGAATGGTATATCTTTATCCACATTTTCAGCGTTAGCAGTGTTTCCAGGTGTACTCACATCTTGTGACGTCTATTGATTGTTTTTGCCAGTAAGTAAGAAATAGTGATATTATTGTGTTTACCTGACGGTCCTTATCTTTCAAATCTCTTTGGCTATTTCTTTTTGGTGTTTTTTCTGTTTTTTGTCGAACGGAATCGTTTGTTGTTATCTTTGAAAACTTCTGAAATGAAAAGAAAATATTGCAAAGGGTCATTATCATCATCGTCATCATCGGTTAAACATCTGCTTTATATGTTGGCATATGTAGAAAACTTGTATTTAAATGTATAAAAGGTTTTAAAGTGGCTCTAAAATTAGATAACTAATAAAACTAGAACAATAATAAGACATTAGTAAAAGTCAAACACACATCTGAGGAACTGAAGAAGGGAAATTCCCTGAAAAATCATATGATTCAGGACTTCCATCAGATCGTACTGACACAAATAAAAACACAATGTAATATTAAATGTATCTTAAAATAATAAAAAAAATAATTGTATTAATAAAGATGAAACTGTATTCCACCATTAGATTCTGAATTTGTTTCAGTTTGTGACGATCCGTTACACCTCTACATTGTATTGCCTTCTATAAATTATGTTTATATATACACACTAAACAATGCTTCAGGCAAACTACATTACCTTTTTACAAAAAGATTTCAAAAGGGTTCTAATTTTAGTTTTCTACAGAAACTATAGTAAGTTTGAGGAGAGTAGAAATTGGATTGTGCCTCTGTGGCACAATTAAGAGCGCTCATTTTGGGGAGCTGCGAACTTCTACATTAATGAACCTTGTGCCTAACTTTATGATGAAGTTAAAACGTGTCATGCAGGTGTTTTGTGGGTTTGGGAATTTTAAAGCATATCAACCAGTTTTTATTTAATTATTTGAACTATTATCCTCATCTGTTCCGTCTGCCTGCCTCCCACCTGACTACAACTTGGATGTCTTCAGGTCCAACGTTAACAAATTCCTAATGAACTGCCCCCTTAAGTAAACACTTCATCAAATCTCCACACTAACGTACTGTACTTGCAATAACCCTTATCCCTGAGTGGCTTCCGGGCCTTGATAAGTGGTGACCATCGTGTAAAAAAAATTTTTTTTTTAAATCTTCTAGTTGTTTTTTTCACAACGTTTCGGGCAATTATTCCTCTGGCCTTCGTCAGGTTAACTGCAACAAATGATTACCGGTTCAAAAGAGGCTTTAAAGACATGTACCTATGTACTTGTCAAAGATCATATCCGGGTTGGTTTTTTTTTTTTTGTTTTTCTTTTTTGGTAGCAGAGGAAACCGTGGTGTCTTTAGATATAAGCTTTCCATGTTATTTAATAGGTGACCCTATGTCAGATAGTGATTACATCAGCTAGTGTTAATCTTGAACAAGAGCTGAACTAAGTACAGACCGAAGTGACATAAAATTTGGAACATAAACCAATTCCTTCAAAGATAACGGGAAGAGAAAGCTAGTTAGGTATGAGGTTTAATAGTTCATAGTAGAATAAAAGTAAAGAAATGTCAAGCACCATGGAATGTGTCACAAATATCAAGGTTGATGGGGAAACAAAGTTTTCGGGATCAGTTTGACTACGGAATGGTAACGGGACAGATCATCAACAATACTGTAATAACTGAAATTAAAACGAAATGTTGCCCATAAGAACTGTCTACTTATTTATCTTTTTTTTTTAAATAAATCAGTAGATGTATGCATGTATGCATGTGTGTGTGAAAACATTTAACCGATAAACTCTTAAACTACTGGTCACCCAACATTGAAATTAAATACCAATGGTGATTTATAACTGTTGTGTCGTTGAACAACAGTGAAAATAAGAACAATCAAGTCGAGGTTCGGTTAAGGAACAAGTGTATTAACAATAATGTACAAAAATAGGAAAGCGTGTATATCTGCTGGCCACTCGGCTAGCAGTTGAAGTGCAGTAGCATCTATCTGTTGGATAGGTCAAAATAGAGTAAAACAAAAAGACGTCAACAACTTGAAGCATGCCGTGATGGATATTGAGGTTGACAAAGAAATGGGAATTTCAGATGTCTGGCTATGGAACAGGTGCAAGAAAGATTGCCAATAATGCTTTAATAGCTGAAAGGAGATCTTTGATAATCACCAAGAACGAAATGCCTCCCTAAGATCTGTTCACTGTGTCTATCCATGTATCTTTAATAAGATAGTTAACTAATTAGTTAATAAAGTGCTACTCTCTCTCTCTCTCTCTCTCTCTCTCTCTCTTTCTCTCTCTCTCTCTCTCTCTCTCTCTCTCTCATGTGTGAACAAAACTTCCTTTCCACAAAAAAAAAATAAAATAAAATACCCACGTATAAAGACAATTTAAGAGATTAAAATGTTACAGTCAACCACCATTTCAGCATGGCAGTGAATACAAAATGGGAACAGTCTATCTCAGTAGATTCAGTGAAATGTTCAGTATGAAATTCACAGAATGCTACCAACTGTGACAGAGGCCATAGAGTACAGCGGCCAAAACGTTAGGAATATTAAAAAACAAAAAACAAAAAAAATCACGATAAGAACTATCCATATAATGGAAATAAAACATTTTCCATTGTTACAAATAATTTGGAATTCAAATCCTTTTATTTTTTTTATTTGTAGCAAGCTAACACGACCAGAAGCAAGTGTGACATATACCTATGTATAGATATATATTATTTATTTATTCAACTTGTTTTTTATGCAGATGCAAAAAAAAAAATTCTCACACTTACCGAAATACTTTTCTTGCGAGACAAAATATATTTTCGATTTCGTGCTGAAAATATGAAAATAAGAAATTATACATCTATCTACCTTTAAATTTCAGGGGGTTTTCTTACTCTAACATTGATATTAAAAGCCTACTTTTTCTATTTAAACATAATTAAATAGAGATTAGACCATCCCTGTAATGATTTGGTCGTTGTTAAAGGATGACTTTAAATCTGGGTAAATGAAGAAAGAGATATATTACTTTTGTCCGTGATAGTTATGACACACAAACTCAAGTAATATCGAACTAAGACTGACAGATGTAAATTGTATTGTTCTGTGTGTTACCTCCTTATGAATAAAATGTCTATCTCAAGCCAACTGAAAGTATTTTCATTTCTTCCACTACTTTCTGTCATTTATGTGCTATACACATGTTCATCTTTGGGCACAGTTTTCTGCAGGGCATTAACAGTTATGACATGCCAATAACCCCATTCATAATATTCTGTTTCTCTCTCTTTCACACACACACACACACACACACACACACACACATACACACACACACACACACACACATACACACACACACACACACACACACACACACATGCACCATTCTCCAATTTGTGTTATGCATTTAAAAGTTTCAGTGACTTTTATCAGAAAACGTAACGTAGAGACAATGTCTGCTAGGATTTGGGAAGGCATGCCTTTAGCAGTAGTTGGTTGATGCTTCTATGCGCATTGAACAAAGTTCCAGAAAGATATTCACATTAGCTAGTCTTAAAACTAACTCCTATAATATTTTTGTTACAACTAAAATGATCATCACACAAAAGGAAATAAAACCTTTTTATTAACAACAATGAAAGATATTTATTCATGTAACCTACACCGTTGGGTATAGGTTGGTGAAAGTCAAGACAGTGTCAAAATGTATTCCTTCCCATGGAGAATGGCTTTGCTGTCCGGTAGACAAAGGCAGAAGAGGAATGGTCTTACGTTGTTGCTCTCAGGAAACTCTGATAACTTCTGTCCAAATCCTAAAGGGGCTGAAGTAGTCCTTCAAGAGATGGTTGAAATTAATATGCCCAAGAAGGTGATTAGTCAGTATGTGACCAAATCACCTAACAGGGCTGAGTCTCAGCAAAGAGAAATAAATGCTCTGTTTATGACTCCTACAGATTAAGGTTGCATCTTAAATTCTGTATATGAGGAGAATGAGTTTTCTTAACTTCCACCCAGGAGAGTGAATTCTCTAACGATTTGTTAACATAATCCAAAGGAGTTCACATTATTTAGATTATTCGGGCTACTGTTCTTATCTTGAGTTTTATTTTCACAACATTTTGCAACGTTGTCCACAAGAACCCATGGTTTAACAGATAAAGTACTTAGTCAAAATTCAGTTGTAAGTTACACTCTTCTTAAGGTTGAGGGTTCAATTCTCGGTGCGGGCGATACTCAAAATACAATTACGAATTAATTAGGGCTTCACAGAATTAATTATGGCTAACAAAAAGAGAGTATGCTGCCCCCATGGATTAAATAAAGGATTCTATATGAAATGTCATGCAGATGTCTGAGTTCAACAGAAATATTCTAAAGTCCGACAGAAAAATTTCCGAGTTCGAGAAGCTACACCAGAAGAAAGTCAAAGGTTATATCGAAGGAAACCTTGTAAAAAAAAAAAAAAAAAAAAAAAAAAAGTACTCAAGATGAGAACAGCAGTTTGAATAATCCAAATAATACGAATTATCAATCCTCATCTAAAAATTTCAGAAACATAATTCAAGGGAGATAAATCAGATATAATTCAAGGGGAAATAACTCCGATTATCCTCGAGCAACACTAGGATTTTTAAAAAATAGAGTGGCGGGTTTACTTTAAAAAATGCGGTGTTTGCTAGATAGGTGATCTTTTTTACTAACGCATTTCGGGTGTAAACATTATTATGTACTTAAGTGTCATGTCGAAATTAGTAAATTTCCAAAAATTACGAAAAATGATCCAGTAAATGTGCTAGATATATTTTTAACAAAAAAAAAAAACACTATTACGTTCTGAGATTTTCTGTTTAAAAATACCGGACTCTTAATTTAAATCAATTTAATTCAAGATTATCCGCCTTGTTTGTTATACTAAATTGGTCGCACAACTCTTCTACATTGAAACATACGATAAAACTCGATAATCCAATAAATTCTATTTCTATTATTTATTTTTCTCATTTTTCATAATTTTTACAATTTATACTAATCTCGACATGACACGTGAGTACATAATAATATTTTCACCTGAAATACTTTGGTTTAATAGATCACTAATCTATGCAACACAAAAATTGTTTTTTTAGTTTGTTTTTCTTTTTTACTTTTCAACCAAATCATGTTTTATACAAGGTGTCTTTTTTTTTTTTTTGATGATGATGATGATATTTTTTTGTAATTTTAAAACAATCTGACTGAGAATTTTACTAAAAAATGCAAATTTCAAAGATTTTTTATTTAGAAAAAATGTCTTTAAAATGTTGCCCATTTGCAGCTTCGCATATTTGTGCTCTTTCCAAAATATTATTCATGACAGATTGCAGAATCTCTGGATTGCGATTTAACTCCCTTATTTCGTTCCTGATGTTTTCCTTCAATTCTTGCACGGTGCAGGTTTGACGTTTCGAGGTCTGCCAGCTTGCAGAACAAAATAAGGGAGATAAATCACAATCCAGAGATTCTGAAATATATCATGCATAATGTTTTGGAAAGAACACAAATATGCGAAGCTGAAAATGAGCAACATTTAAAAGACATTTTTTTTTTCATAAATAAAGATTGTTTGAATTTTGTATTCTTTTTTTTTTTTTTAATTTTCCAATGTTGTAGTCAGATTGTGTTAAAATTACAGAAAGATATCATCAAAAATAAAGAATCTATTTAAGTTCAAAACCCTTCCGTGACATTTTGGACACCCTATACTTACATTCGACCAAACTTGGAACCATGCAGACACCCTTGATGCTCACTGGGTCAGAATTGATTCCTTTCATTGTTGGGATTATTGTCTTCATTATCAACAGTGGTTTAAGAAGTTGGCATTTGGCTATTATTTCGACCAAGGAGGATTCGTTTGTTGATTTTAAAAACTGTTCTTTGTCGATCAACAAATTGGATATTGTACATTGATGGACTTCATTTTTATTTTCTTCTTAATGATCTGAAAACAGTAAAAATAATTATTTATGTATTTAAGGAAGAATTTTCTGCTTCTTGTCCAGAACAGTCCCTATTTTAAAGGGAAATAAAATTTTAAAAAATAAAGATATTTACAAAAGAAAGGACATTGTATTAACTATTATTTGTTTTTATTGATTAAAAAATAAATAAAAATAAACGTTTGTTTGGTAAAAAAAAAAAATAGGTTCTTGTCCAGAATTCTCCCGATATTAAAAAACAAAAAAAAAAAAAAGAAAAATCACTATGATTCACGGACCCATGATGAAACGAAACCATCACATTCCAAAAATCACGTAAATTGATCAAATAGTTTTATTTTTATAAAACAAAACCATTTTTAAACAATTAATGGGAATTCATAGGCATTACAACATAAATCTAATAAGTATGAATTATTGTTGAATTATTTTCCTTGTTTTCTTGAGATTTTTTCAAAATGGTGGGCAAGGCAGTCACTCTTTGGATACTCATAAAATTTTATTTTTTTATTAAAAAATAAAACTACTTGATAATTTAGGCCAGAGTATTTACTGAAAGCAGTACACTTGCCTGGCATGAAGATTATCCTAAGCATGAATCGATTATGCTGATAAATTTCTCATAAATGGCATTTGCTGACTAGGCTTTACAAGGCAATGATTCGTCCCCACTTGGAATATGATTCCCTAATGTTCGCCGGAGTTGGCAAGGTGTTTTCTGATTCTTTTGAGAATCTACAGCATTATGACATCAGATATATACTACATATTCCCTGCCACAACCCTGTTCCCTCTGGATTATATGATCTGCTTGGATTAAATTTGCTGTCTACTCGCCAGAATTTAACAGTTGCTTTTATTACCTACAGATAAGTCCATGGTTCTTGCCCCACCACAATACTTCAATATTGCCCTGTACTGTTTTGTTGATCAACTCGTGAGACGTCGTGACAGCGCTTCCCCCAAACGCATGGCTAGAAATCCAACAATCGTCAAAGTTCACAAACCTACTTCTCAACTTAGGCTGCTTTTATACATCTTCCTCATTTGTATGTGTGCAGCAAGATTTCACAAGTCCACAGATTATAAAACCACAGGCGCCATTTTTAATCTCTCTCTCTTTTTATTGCCCGACCTTGCCCAACAAACACATGTAAGACTTCTGTTTACCTTAACTCAAGACAACAAACAGACCAAACCTGCAACGATATACATTCAAATTAAACCCTCTGTAACTCTGGTGTTTGTTCAGAGATGTTATGCCTGGAGATGCCATAATCCGAAATACAGGACATGAACTGCATTGTGGAAAGGGATGTTTTTAACCTCTTTAATCTCTCAATTTCACAAGTTATAAAATTCATATATTTATGGGCATACGAGATGGCGACATTTAAAAACATTACCTCTGTATCAAGTCAGAACATACAATATCTGACTGGAAAAACTTTTGTAGGTTCTGAGTATTTTTGGTGGAACAATCAACAGATCGGAGGTGAGGGCATACAGTAAGGGTTGATGAATCCCTTTTCAACAGAAGGAAATAGAATGTTGGGAGGGCCCTCCAACCACTCTGGATCTTTGGCAGATCCAACCCCACAGAGAAGCAGCGTTTTTAGTTACTGCACCAAACAGAAATGCCAAAACTCTCCGTCTACTAATAAAAAATACATTTTGTCTGAGACAATAGTCGTATCCGACTGCAAGAGGGTATACAGCAGAGTTGGAGGAGAGGGTTACAAATATGAAACGGTTAATCACAAGTTAAACTTTGTTAATCCTACTACATGCACAACAAAGAACCATGTCAAGAGAATATGGAAGGAAGGAAGGCGAAGGAACAAAATCGAGTGTGGGATTAATAGGGATTTATTAGAAATCTACCTGACAGAGTTCATGTGGAGACAGAAATTCAAAGAAAATCCCTTTGTCTCCATATTGAATCAGGTAGCTGAATATTACCCTCAGCTTCCTTCCACGTTCTCCATCTCCTCTTCTCTACCTCTGCTGTTATCGTCTGCTGTTAAAGCAAAAGCCAATTTGCCAACCACCCTGCCCTCTACATTAAAAAAAATCATAAATATGGCCACCAAAAATTATTGAATCTACAAAAAAAAATGTAACAAAGAAAAGTCTAATTTATGTTTTTCTTTATTTTCACTCACCTTTTAAAAAGAATAGAAACTCCACTCCACACACACATACACACACACACACACACACACAAAGCAAAGCAAAGCAAAAATCATAACAATGTCTCCCCCAAAATAATAACAATGGCCCCCAAAAATAATAAATCCAAAAAGTGGTCTCATTACTGTTTGTTTTTGTTCACATAACAAAAAAAACACATAACAAAAAAAAACACATAACAAAAAAAACACATATACAAAAAAAAACACATAACAAAAAAAAAACACATAACAAAAAAAACACATAACAAAAAAAACACATATACAAAAAAACACACATAACAAAAAAAAACACATAAACAAAAAAAACACATAACAAAAAAAAACACATATACAAAAAAAACACATAACAAAAAAAACACATATACAAAAAAAAACACATAACAAAAAAAACACATAACAAAAAAAACACATAAGAAAAAAACACATAAGAAAAAAACACATAAGAAAAAAATCACATATACAAAAAAACACATAACAAAAAAAACACATAACAAAAAAAACACATAACAAAAAAAACACATAACAAAAAAACACATAACAAAAAAACACATAACAAAAAAAACACATAACAAAAAAAACACATATACAAAAAAAACACATAACAAAAAAAACATATAACAAAAAAACACATAACAAAAAAAAACACATAACAAAAAAAAACACATATACAAAAAAAAACACATAACAAAAAAAACACATATACAAAAAACACATAAAAAAAAACACATAACAAAAAAAAACACATAACAAAAAAAACACATAACAAAAAAAACACATATACAAAAAAAAGAAATCTTTAATATTGTGTTGTTTTAATTCTTTTATTTCGTTTTCGTTTATTTTATTTTTTTTTTTTTGTTAAAATAAAAGTTTAACATTACTACACTTTAAAAAAAAAAGTTTAAAAAACTTTTTTGATTACTTGGGTTTTCTGTCTTCAGGAGTTTCTGCATCAGCATATTCTGGTTCTTTCCGTTATCTGCCCAGAAACGCTCATGAAAGTTAGGATTTATCATGGTAACAAAACTGCATAAGTACCAAATATGTTCCACTTTTTATTTTTTTTCAATTTAAAAAATGGCATAATAAAATAAGCAACACTGGTAAAATTTATAAATAAATTTAAAGCAAGCTAAAGCTGATATTCACCTTCATGATAATTAGCGTGAGCGATATGATTGGTTTATTTTTAGTTATTGATTTTTGTCTCATCTCATAATGATTAAAAAAAATCGATGCACGTTCACTCTTTTTCTTTTTTGGAAATCGCTCCAGACAAAGTATGAGACCACCTGACGCAAGGAGCTAACAAGAACAAAAGATGATTATCATAAACAGAGGGGACACCTATTGGCCTTGGTCTTGAAAAGACTACGGTTATAGAAAAACAGTCAATAGGAAGAGTTCCATAAACCAGCGGTTCTTAAGATATCAAAATAGCAAAAATGGTCTCATTACTGTTTGTTTTCATTCACATAACAAAATAAAAAAACACAAAAAAAAAAAAAGAAATCTTAAATATTTTGTTGTTTTAATTCTTTTATTTTGCTTGTTAAAATAAAAGTTTAACATTATCACACTTAAAAAAAAAAAAGTTTAAAAAACTTTTTTGGTTATTTGGGGTTTTGAGACCACTAGACAAACGAATCAAACAGACTGGAAAAAAAAAAGAAGCTGGGAAGAGATCAGACAATTCTGAAGAACACATCTGATAATAGTACTTATAGAAAAGATTGAAACTAGCAATATTACGTCATATCATGAGAGAGAGGTTGCAGAGAAGAAGATTTGGTGGAGGGGGTCAATAAAATTACAGTTAAGTGTCTGCACCTTATCAACATCCCTCAAATGGCACAGGGATTCATCAGCCTAAATATACCATACTCCATACATTTATTTATTTTTTTTTTTTAATTTTTATTGAATTTTCACCCAAAACAGGGAACAGTGCCACTTTGAAGTAGGGGATACTATCGGGGACATAAGTTGAAGGGATATTATGAAGGGAGGTGGGCAACAAGATGTCTGTTCACATTACACTTGAACTTCTGCATGCCAGTACATTTGGGAATTAGGATCCTGGAAGGGAGTTCTAAAGTCTAGCAGTTCTGGGGAAGAAACTATTGGAGTAGAAGGCTTTCTTACACCTAGGGATCTCTACTCCGTAGAGGCGTGATTTAGCTGCTTCTCGGGTTTGTCAAGGGTATTTGCATCGAGGGGATACAAGTACTTGCAGTTCGTCAGAGCATTCACCATTAAAATACTTGTAGAACAGGCAGAGGGATGTAACATTTCATCGATGAGACAGAGGTTGAAGCTTAGATGACAGTTCAAGACCTATCAGGTTGGCGACTCTCTTTTGAACCCTGTCAAGGAGTGAGAGACAAGTAGCAGATGCGCCTGCCCAAATATGACAACAATACTCCATACATGTGTGAATGGTGGCCTTATAAAGGTACAGGATACTTTCAGGCGTAAGTAGCTTTCTAGCACAGTAGAGAAAGCCCACCTTTTTTGCAGCAGCGTTGGCCTGATAGTGTGTGTACAGTGTGCAGTCAGCACCAACCCTATTCAGGGTTTAACTGGCTTCCTCCATGGGAGTATGAAATTCACAAGCGGTCCCCAGTCGCATCTATATCCCTGACGAGGTTAGGTTTTTGCAACTTTTTGCAGGGAGGTGTCGACGTCTTCCTACATACAGCACCTGGACTTCCCAAATTGGTCACCCATTTTAGTAATGACCAGGCTCAACGTTGCTTAACTTCAGTTATCTGACGAGAACCGGTGTGTCAATGTGATTATGCTGTATATGTTGGCCTGATAGTAGATTTGTAGAGTTAGAGAATAGCCTCACATGTAAGAAAGTGTTTAGAGCGATTGAGAGAACCGACTTTACTTTAGCCATAATAAGTTCTTTGTAATGCTGTGATCACTAATCAATGATAAATTTGATGTTTAATAGTTTTGTTAGTAAAGTTAAAGTATCAACTAAATTATTTGACCCAGCGTTGTCCAACAGGAGGAGGACTTCAGAAAATATAAGTCGAAATAGACATATTTACAATTAAGCCAGACACAAGTAAATAAAAAATGGTGGCCGATTTTGTTTGTAGATGGTCGGTAATTTCAGGCTTAAAAGATAGTAAAGAATTTATTTTAAAGAACTTACCCTACCACTAACCCTAAGTCCTGGGGTTCCAATCAAACCAAGGACTCGTGGTAAGATAAGTCATTTTTTAATCTGTTTTTAAAGAATGAAACACCAACAACACTTTGGTCGGCCATATTGGATTCTGAAAACTTATATTGAAATTACAAACAAAACTTTAAAATTCTGTAGAATAAGTGACGATAAACGTCCATTTAAGGTTGCATGTTCATATCATGTCGGGGTCGTCAAAATATAGAATAGAAAGACAAAGTCTTATTCTAATATTAAAAACAACTTTATTGAGTATCTCTGTTATGTAGAAAATGAATGAAAAAGGAGTAGAGGATTGGTAATAGAATGAGTCCGTAAGTTTGAATGGTGCAGTGAATTGTCATCATACAGACGAATCCACTATGTCTGAAGAGTCAAAGGGAGATAACTTAATCAAAATTATTTTCAAGATGTTAGTTCTAAGAAAAACGCTGCTTCTTCGCCCACATAAAACAAATAGCGTAGTGTTCAATGTGTTCTCCATCTCAAGCCCATGTAAATACTTTGCGGACTAATTTTTGTCTAGGTGCAAATGGATACCGTAAACAGTCCAGAACTTTTGAGAATGTTGTAATCCCAACTATAAGTACCATACCGGGTACTGGTCGCGGTAAGAGTTCCCTGCCGAACACCCTCAAAAAACAATAATTTCTCCCCGCGCAGCCGCAAAGGACATGTTTTAGTTGCCATAGTAACAACACTTTTTATCGACATTGTTTTACTGTTTATGAATATTGAAATAAAATACATTACTACACATTTATTAATAATATCTCACTTTTAATCACTTTTATCGACTTTTTAAAACTTTTTTTTTTACTCTTTTTAAATGACAACATTAATGTTTATGAATATTGAAATAAAACATATTACTACACATTTATTAATATCTTTTTTTTTTTTACTTTTTATGTGTCAATTTTATCGACTTTTTCTTTTTACTGTTTATGTGTCAATTTTGAAATTATTCTTATATTGAATATTGAAATAAAAGACATTACTACACATTTATTAATAATATCTTTTTTTTTTTTTTTTTTACTGTTTTACTGTTTGTGTCACTTTTATCGACTTTTTCCGGTTCTTGAAATTTACTTTTATCGACTTTTTTTACTTTTTATCGACTTTTTTCGGTTCTTGAAATTTACTTACCACAAAATGATGATAGAATAATAAATTTACTTACGTTTAATCAATGTTATTTTCTTTTTTAAATAGCATTTTCTTTTTAAATGACGACGTTTTTATTGTTTATGAATATTAAAAGAAAAATAATTACTAAACATTTATTAATAAGAAAATGGGTGCTAGTGCACTTATGATCCGCGCTATATTTTAAATCGTATTTCTAAGCTTAAAGTTTAATGTTTTTTATTCAATTGTAAGGTTAAAGTAGAGAATAGGTACAAAACACTCTCCCCGTGTTAAGAATGGCTTTTTAAATAATAACGTTATTTCAGCACGGATCAATAAGTGCACTAGTACCACAAAATGGTGATAGAATAATACAATATACATAAATAATATAAATAATTAAAAAAAAAAAGATATTATTAATAAATGTGTAGTAATGTCTTTTATTTCAATATTCAATATAAGAATAATTTCAAAATTGACACATAAACAGTAAAAAAAAAAGTCGATAAGATTGACACATAAACAGTAAAAAAAAAATATATTAATAAGTGTGTAGTAATATGTTTTATTTCAATATTCATAAACATTAACGTTGTCATTTAAAAAGAGTAAAAAAAAAGTTTTAAAAAGTCGATAAAAGTGATTAAAAGTGAGATATTATTAATAAATGTGTAGTAATGTATTTTATTTCAATATTCATAAACAGTAAAACAATGTCGATAAAAAGTGTTGTTACTATGGCAACTAAAACATGTCCTTTGCGGCTGCGCGGGGAGAAATTATTGTTTTTTGAGGGTGTTCGGCAGGGAACTCTTACCGCGACCAGTACCAAATACCGTTTTGTGGGCAAAACAAATCAGTTAGCGACTTTCTTTATTTGCTTCTAGTTCCATTGTAAAATGTAAAAAGGTTTTACCATGGATTTCGTGCACCCTAGGATTAACGAACGCAGACGACTACTCTTACCAGGAATTTCTGCCTTACCAAGTAACCATGAACAATTTTCTTCCAGGTTTTTCTCTTTTATCTTGACACAGGATTTATTTCGAACTGTTTTCATTAAATATGTACTAAATATTTCTGGACATTCTCTAAAAAATATGGATTTTAATTACACGTAAATGAACACTATCCTTAACTGACTTCATAATGATCTGTACTACCAAAAAAAAAGAGTCTATACTCCATCTCTATATATCCAATAATTACTGTTGAAAATAAAAATCATTTTTTTCATTCATGTGAACAAGGCAGTTAGAGTTGGTTACTATTCATTCACATTGTTCTGGAGTGTTGCATTCTGTTTTATTTTTTTTATAATTATAAAGGAGTCTATGATATGTGGGGGTCGCCTGGCCTTTTTTTGGGGAACTGACTTCCTCCACAAATAATAAAAATAAAAATAAGAAATCTTATATGCAACACAAACGGAGGTTTATTTCCGGAATAGAAATAACAAATAATAACAAGTTAAAACATAGTTCTCAATATTTCAGAGTTCTTTTTTTTGAGTTCATATGAAAGGTGGAGAGTCTCTTTTTTTTGTGTTCTTTGAATGTTCAAATATGTAACATAGACAATGTTAATGTTCGTCTGTTAAAAGAGAGTATTAATGCGCGGAGCAGTGGAAATGAAATAATTGATGTTTGCACGCGTGGTAAGTCCATATGAGAAAGCGTTGAATGAGTCGGAAGAGTTTAAAGAGACGAAAGAATACTCGAAAGGCTAAAAGACTAAAGAGATAGATTTTGTGTTTGTGCATGTTTATATTCGATTTGATTGGCTCCAAACGAGCTCTAGAAAATCAGTTTTAAAATGTGTCCTAGGAGGAATTCCATTGGACGAAAGACATCATATGGGGTGCTTTCAACTACGTACGCACCTTTGGTATATAAAGGTCACGCCGGAATTTGCGTGGGTGTCATTTTTCATTTTTTTAACGCGCCGAAACAATCAATTGCACTGCGCGCCTAAATTGTATTTAACGATTTTAAATTTGAATATTAAACTGTGCCAACTGGCACAGATATTTGAATGAATATTTAAATGTTATCGATATCCCCCTTTATAAACTGAGTAGCGGGGGTACCCGGCGTTACCGGGTGTTTGGAGGTGTGTGTGCTGTTAAATAAAAAAGAAACCGGAGGGGGGGGGGGTAGGATCGAACCCGAAGCCCTGAGGCGAAGTTTGAAAATAAAATCGGCCAGCCAGAATGAGTTAACTTAAAGATGTTTGAATTTATTTAAGAACCAAATTGACAGGTGCGCGCACAGAATTCGTCGAGCGTTACGATGACGACGATGGAAGCAATTCAGCAAATGAGGTCAATGACCAGGTTTGTTTGTTATAAGCAAAGTAAAAAAAAGAAAACATAAAAACGAACGCTAAAACTTAAGCGGGGGGGGGTAATCAAAACATCGAAAAAAAACAAAAAAAAATTAACGTAAAAAAGAGAACAGAAAAACGAACACGTGAAAAATGGCTTAAATAAGCCTGTTTCGATATTAAAATTTTAAAAATCGGTGGATATCCGGGTGTTTTTGGGTGTGTGGTCGGGGGTGGATAAGCGAAGTAAAAAAAAAAAACAGAAAAACGAACGTTACGTGAAAAATGGCTTAAATAACACTGGTTCAATATTTAAATTTAAAAAATCGAAAAAAAAAAAGTCATCTCACATCACGATTCGAACCCAAAACGTTTAGATAATGAACCAACACGCTAACCAACTGAGCTAACGCGACGTACATGAAATTTGTTCAGTTTTTCAACTATTTAAAGTAAATCAGATCATGACGTCATCTGCCGCATGCGTAGAACCGGTCGTCGTCACGAGAGGACCGTTTTTGTTGACCCCCCACCCCCACCCCGTCGAAAATTGTTGATTTCGAGGTGAAAAAATGAACGTTTTGAGCCAATTTTTCGATATTTTTCGAGCGAAGGATGGAGCTTCCATATGATACCGAGTTTGTTAATTTTTGTTCTGTCTGTCGAAAGTTTTTAGCAGACACACAAACATACACACACATTTTCACTTTTATATATATAGATGACTCTCGTCTCCTTTATAATGGAAAAAAGATTAGGAAGTCTTGCTGGAGTAGTAAAGTTCATATATGTGTACTGTATTGAGGTCAAGGTCGGGCAGTTGCTATGCTGGATTATTTATCTCCTCATCAAAATCAAACCCAGGTCCAAAGGCCCCGGATGGGTTCTGTTGTACTCCAAGAAGGATGTTTCGAGGTTTGGTTCAAGCCACGTGGAATTGTTGTCAGTAACTTGTACTCACCAACAAAGAAAAAATTGTTGCGCATTTAATCTTTTTATTAACAATTCAAACAATCAGTCTCTAAAGGAAATCACATGCTCAGCTTAGCTGAGAAATGGCTTCTGATTGGTCAAGCCAGAAGGGAAGTTGAATGTTTACACCAATCAGCACTAAGCTTATAAATCAAAGAGATTCAAACTAGCAAATCACAAAATGTTGTTGCTGCGGCTACTTTCAGCACTTTAAAACTATGCAAGTCAGTAAAAAAAAATAATTCTTGCGCTTTTTAAAAGTGATTTGTTGTATATTTTGATTCTTTTCGATTTCTTAGTTGTTAACTATACTGAATGAATGTCAAAAACCATATCCTTTATTTATTTACTAGCGGGGGTACCTGGCATTGCCCAGATGTGGAGAGGTGGTGTAGTAAGGAACCCTGGTAGGCATACCGAGTGGAGAGAGATATTAATAAAAAAAAAAAAATAGTGGTAGTAGGCAGGCAAGCTCGAACCCATACGCGAAGAAGGAAAAGAAGGTAAAAAAAAAAACTAACGTCTTAGCTGATGCGTCCATCGTGAAACCTGAAGTCGCGAGTGTTGGAATTAAGGGTAGTCAATTGAAAGGAGACAATGACTTGTGAAAATGTCGATGAGCAAAACGATCCCTCCTTGTAGAAAACTGCTCAGTTGAGGGTGAAGGAATTAATGTTTTTGGCCAATTTTTTTGATATTTATTGTCCAAGAGACCAAGCTTTAAAACAATACTAATTTTGTCACGTTCTGATACGTCTGTTGGAAGTTTATACGAGACATACAAACATACACACACACATACACACAAACATATGCACATGTTGCCTTTTATATATTAAACTAACCTGCATACCTGGCGTTGCCTGGGTGTTTAGAGGTGTGTGTTGAGCAAAATAAAAAGAGTGGTAGTAAGCAAGCAGGCTCAAACCCGTACCGTGAAGAAGGAAAAGAAAGTGAAAAAAAATATGTGATGTCTTTGCTGTTGCATCCATGAAGTGACCTAGGTTTAAATTACGGCTAGTCAATCGAAAAGAGAGAATGACTTTCGAAAATATCAGTGAAAAAAGCGACCTCTCCATGTAGAAAAGTGGCCAGTTGAGGGTGAAGGAATGAATGGTTTTAGCCAATTTTTCGATATTTGTTGTTCGAAGGGTCGAGCTTTAAAACAATACTGATCTCATAAAAATCTGTCACCTCTGTTGAAAGTTTTAGATAGACATACAAACATACATACATACATAGCACAAAAACTTTATCATGCAATTACCTGTTAGGTTAAAAAAAAATAGTTCATCAAAAATTGTGCAAATTAATCCAGTATTTTTGTTTTTAAAATATTAAAATAAATTTTATCAGTGGAAGTTGTCGGCAGCCATTTTCGGCCTCAATAAGGACAATGAACAAGGGACATAACTCAAACTTTAATTAAAGCAAGGAAATAGTCACCAAAGCCTCCCCTCTCTGACTCCCCTGTCAAGAATGGTTTTCTAAATTGGCACAAGAACTTTTTTTAAGCACAAATACTGGATAAATTTGCATCAAGTTTTATAACCTAAGCTAAATGCATAATAAAATTTTTGTACAATTTTCTTTTTCTTCATTTAATGATTAGTATATTGGGGTTTATTTGTACAAGCACGATTTTCTTTTTACGTGTCGGTGCAAACTAATCAAAAAAAAACTACAAAAATCTTTCTAATGTATGTGCTTGTCATGGACCAAAAATGTAAAAAAGAAATTATGTAAATTGATAAAGTATATATATATATGGAAGTTTTAAAAGCCAAAAGGCATGCAGAAAGGACCGGAATCATGAGAGTAAAGAAAAGAAAAACAAACAAATAGACGGGCATGTTCAAGTAGAGAAATGTCTAACTGTTTATTAACTTATTTAATTAATTTGTAACCAAGTAGTTGGTATGTCCGGTGTATATAAAGTCCGTTGGTTGTATGGAACTTAGATTAATTTGGGGAGAGAATACCTCCTCTTTTCAAAAAAACAACCTGTCTATTTGTTTGTTTTGTTCTTTTCTTTACTCTTGTGATTCTGGTCCTTTCCACATTACTTTTGGCTTTTAAAACTACCATATATTCCTTTACCAGCAATGCTTCAAGCAAACTACCATTTACTTATATATCGTAATTTATAAAATATATATGGTGATTAAGCTACACTGAATATAAGGCGCATAAGCCTGAAGAGTCCTAAAGTGGATGAAACGCAGAATATTCAGTGTAGCTTAATCGCCATATATATTTTATAAATTACTAACTAGCTCTACCTACATATTCAGCATTTTTTAAGTAAATACTTAAAGTTTACGCATAAATCTATACTTTCGTATATTAATTTTATGTGAGTAAATTAAGTAGTTATATATATATATATATATATATATATATATATATATATATATATATATATATACAAGTAGGTTGTAGTTTGCTTGAAGCATTCAATATATATATAAGTAGGTTTGTAGTTTGCTTGAAGCATTGTTGAAGAAAATTATAAGGTAAAATTAAAAGCCAAGAACAATGCGAGATTTTTTTTTTTTATAGAGTAAAATTAAATGCAAACAAAAGAAATAAATTTCTTTTTTTTTTGTTGTTTGTTTTTTCTTTTTCACACAAATTTTAACTCTAAACAACAGTAATTTTTTTTTTTTTTCTGTTGTATTCAATGGTGTTATAAATCTCAATATATTTCAGACTTATTAGTCCTTTTTCAAGAGAAGACAGCGGAAGAGTGTTCAAAATTGGAAAAGTAGCCGCAGAGAGTTTGCCACGTGATACCACGAAATATAGAACAAAAAATTACGTTAGGAGAACGTTAAAATAAATCAGTTGATGTTTGAAATACTTGTTGCGTTTGTGAATCAAGGGAGATGACTATTCAAGCAAGGTTTTTTTTTTTTTTTCAATAATTTCAATTTATAACACCATTGAATACAACAGAAAAAAAAAAAAATTACTGTTGTTTAGAGTTAAAATTTGTGTGAAAAAGAAAAAACAAACAAAAAAAAAAAAAGAAATTTATTTCTTTTGTTTGCATTTAATTTTACTCTATAAAAAAAAAAAATCTCGCATTGTTCTTGGCTTTTAATTTTACCTTATAATATATATATATATATAATCATTTTTTATTATTATTATTATTTTTATGATTTTTAGCAATTAATAACAAATCATAGACATTATAAGGCTGATTTTGATCTCTATTTCTGGAGAGGCCTTTAAGGCATGATAACCAGTGATGAATTTTAAACATTGTGGAGTGAGACACATTTGAATTTCTTAGTTAAAAATAAAACTACTTGAGTACTTGTGCAGTTTAAATCCCGTTTTTCTGTGAGTCTTGCTTGGCAACGCCCAGCGAATGACAGAAACCGCCGGATTATACCAAGTGAGCAGAAAGAGATACAAATGAGCAGACGGCAAAAAATTGGAAGAACAAAAAGAAGAAAGGAAAAAGTTTTGAAGGAAAAGAAAAGAAGGGACAGAGTATCATTATACTTCAAGCAATCAGTCTTTAAATGAATCTTGTGACAAGGAAGGAAAATTAACAATTCCAGGCTGGAATTTATTTGTAAGTCTCTGGAAACAGTCATCATGTTTTATCAAGAAAACTGGTTGCTGGCAACGGAGAGGAGGTGCACAAAATGTCGTCGAAACCGTATCTTAAAACAACAAAACCGACGGTTTCAGCTGGAGTCGCAATGATGGCCAGTGCAGATTGGACCTCCTTGGGCCATGGCACCTTTCTCCAGAGATCCCATCTCCGACTACCCATAATTATAAGATTAATATATTTGTGGATGTACAAAACGACTACACATAAAAACCTACAGCGAGAATGTGATATCGGGTTGGATCACACTCTCACCGACTGGAAAACTTCTTGAGGGATATTTGCCTAGATTATTTCCTTCGGAATCCTCGGCAGATCAGAGGCCCAGGGCACATGGTAGAAGTTGATGAGTCCGTCTTTAATAGACAGAAACATAATGTTAAGAGGGTTGTCGAACTGCTCTGGATCTTCAGAGGATACAGGCCTGCTGAGAAGGAGGATTTTCTTGTCACAGTCCCAGACCGTAAATTGGAAACCCTCTTTCCGATAATTAAGAAATGCATACTGCTGAGGACCACAATAGTCTCTGATTGTTGGAAAATGTACAGCAAAGTAGGATCCAAAGGGTACAAACATCTTACAGTTAACTACAGTCTTAATTTCGTGCACCCTACAACTAGGGCTACCACAAATTATGTGGAGAGGATGTAGAAGGAGGCCAAACAACAAAATAAAAGAGAGTGTGGACTGTGGAACCAACTGCGATCTGCTTGACAGTTATTTGAGTGAATTTATGTGGATACAAAAATTCAGAAAGAATCCTTTTGTCTCTATCATAAAGCATATCACAGAAAGCTACCCGGTTCAGGAACTTCCTCTTGCTACATCTTCTAACAACCTTTCTCTACTTTGCCGACATCGGTTGCTTTACTTCAACTGGCAGAAAATAATATCCTAAGGAAACAGCCTATCCTTAGGAAACCACAAGATATCCTTTCAACGACATTTTGTGCCCCCCCCTCTCCATTACTAGCAGCTGGTTTTCCTGACAAAATATGAGGACCGTTTCCAGAGACTTATAAATAAATTCCTTCTTTGTCACAAGATTCTTTTAAAACTGATTGCTTGAAGCGCAATGAAACTCTTTTCTTTCTTTTTTGGTTTTTTTTTTTGTGCTTCCAATTTTTTGCCGTCTGCTCGCTCGTGTCTCTTTTTGTTCACTTGGTATAATCCGATAATCCAGTGGTTTTCGTTGTTCACCAGGCATTGCAGAGCAAGATTCACAGAAAAACGGGATTTAAACTGCAGAAGTACCCATTTTTGTTCCATGACCGATACGTATATTATGGATGTTTGTGTATGTTTGTTTTTTGTTTTTTTAATTAGGTTAACTGCTCGACTTGCGCTATCGTTTACAAATATTAAACAAACAATGGAAACGTTGCATTTTTTGTTTACACCTCTGTAAAAAAAGGGGGTGGTAATATTTAAGATTATCTCTGTATTTTGTTTCATACAATAAATTTATTTTAAGAATTCAAATATTTTGAGGTACTTTAAATAAGGAAAACATTTTCATCTTATTTTTATTTTTTTTTTTTTTTACAAATTCAAAGCATTTTGCAGTATAGACATCAAAACGAAAAAGTTGTCAAAAACATTAACAAATAAAAGTCCCTATTTATTTGCCTCCCCACGAGAGCAGAGTTAAACAGTAAACACAAGGTCGGTTTTTAATGTGGGGAAAATCCAGCTCCTCAAAGTGGAGCACTCTGGATAGGAACAAAAATAAAAATTACCTCAGTCATGAAGGATTTCTCCTTCACTGACCGAAGACAGAAAAGGTGAAGTGTAACGTCAGAATAGCTACTATATTGTAATCTTATCCCGAAGGCTAAGAAATTAAATAAATAAATAAGAAATAAGTTTGTGGTTTAACTTATTTTAAAGCGTTTCTTTTTACTTCGAAACACATTTAATATCGAGTGTTAAGTTAAAACAATAAAAAAAATGGCTGACGTGAGACGGTCATCTAAGGAGTTTCGATAATCGCTCAAACATCAAAAATAGCAGAAAATATTGATAGAAACGTCAAAGTTCTACCAATATTTTGATTAATTTTCGATTTTTGAGCAATTATCAAGAGTACGGTTAACCAAAATACGTTTTAAAATAGGTTAAATACAAAAAACTTATCCAGGTAGGTAGAAGAGTAACTTGCCTTGCGTTTGGTAACATTTTTTTTTTTTTTTATGTTGTTTTGGCCACTTTTCTTTGTTGTTTTGTTGTTTTTACTGCAAAATGTCCCACATTTTCAAAATGAAAACTTCTCAGGCTTTAAATAAACATTTAAACATAATACTAACGCAAAAGCAAATTTGTTTATAAATATCGCAAA
The DNA here is from genome assembly GCF_053919585.1 of Euprymna scolopes. Lineage (NCBI taxonomy): Eukaryota > Metazoa > Mollusca > Cephalopoda > Sepiida > Sepiolidae > Euprymna > Euprymna scolopes. The sequence continues at coordinate 78,524,885 of NC_136508.1, read as the reverse complement.
CGAAGACAAAAGAAGTGGAACTCACCAATGGAAAAATTATATTTACGTAAATCCTTTTGTACCATTTTTTATGCTCTTTTTCCCCCGCCCCCGTCCAAACATAGAGAAACGCGCGCAAAGACAACCAGTTTGTTCTAAAAATGTTCCGATGTTCGACGGAATCAATCGCGTCATAATTGTTGCTAATAGCAACCGCTAACTACTCGCTAAATTTATCGACTTGTTTTGTCTTCTGAGCAGTCATGAATGAACGCAAGAAAAATAAATCTGTTTAGCATTAAAAATAGGGTGCTTGTTAAGATAGAGTCGACAGATCGATTTTCTTTAAATATGTTGTTTTTGCTTAAAACAATAGTACTTACTTGTCATGTCAAAAATAGTAAATTACGAAAATTCATTCAGTAGAAAATTAATTATAGTTAAAAGTAATTTTTACCGTAATTGGAGGAAATTTCATTTTCCCTAGATGTGAACACCTTGAAGATTGCGAATACAGAGGACATACTTACCTCCCTTTTCGCCAATCGCTGAGGATTTGTTTTAGCCGATAGCGGTAAATTTTATTTTATTAAAAACACAATAGCAGTCGGTGAATTTTCGTAATGTTGGATATATTACTATTTTCGACATGACAATTAAATACGTAATATTGTTTTTACTCAAAAACGTTTTACGTTTAAAAATCGATTGTCGACTCTACCTTAACATGCACCAAAACTAGTTTCATGTGTTGCGGACCAGGATATAAATACCCTAACTCACTACAAGAAAAAATAATGAAACGAATTGAATGAAGGAAACAAAGAACTCAAAATAAAATGTCGTTTATTTTCTGTTGAGAAATGAAAGTCTTGGGTGTACACGTGTTCATTCGGCCGTTGACGACTACACGCGTGGAAGGAAAGGGGAATACAATAGAGAAACGCGAAGTGGCAAGCTGGCGTGTAGAAAGAGAGGGTTAAGCTCATTAGAGAGTCGCGCACATGTCTGTGTTGATGGACCAAAGGAGAGATAGAGTGATAAAGTCAATCCAGTTCATGGAGAGAGAAAGCATATATCCTTATCCCACATTACAGTAGCAGAGAAAGTGATGTTAGGGTGCGCGGTCGGTTCGTCGACTCAACAGGTCGAACGCTGGTCCAGAAGAAAAAGGGAAGTTGACAGGTTTTGTTGACTTTTATACTGGAGTTAGTGTTCTGGGTGCGCATGTCTGGTTTTCACTTAAAAGGAAGTGACGTCACAGCTCGGGTGTGTGTGTATGCGCATGAATGTGAGTGTGTGTATGAGGCTGTGTATATGCGTGCATGTGTGTGTGCGTATGTGCGTGCGTACGTGTGGGTGTGTATATGTGAAGAAAAACATGTTCGAACACATGTGGTTGTTGTTTTGGTTAAATATTATTAATTTATATGTTGTCTTTACGATTCAAGTTTTCATTTAATTTCCGGTTACTGCTTCGTTTTCAATTGAAATTTTATGGTATCTTTTGTTTATTAAATTGTTAGGTGGACGTGTAGAATAATTAAAGGCAACTTTATCCTTCACATGTGTAGGGGAAAAGAAATTTAAGAGAAATTAAATTCCTCTGGTCCAAACAAAATAATAAAAAAAATAGAATAAAATAAAACATAATGACACCTCCTTCTCATTTAAAATGCGCCGCATTCATTTTTCAACAAAATAACAAGATGAACAAGCAAAGTCCGATCAGTAAGAGTTCTTGTGAAATCATTGAGGTTGGAATATTCAAATTAGGTGAAAATCGTTTGTGGAATTACTAAGATTAAAAGGTTATGTCAGATGAAAGTCCTTCGTTAAAATATTAAGATTGGAAGGTGAAAGTCTTTTGTGAAAATAATGTCCTTATTTCTAGGTTTTTGTTTGAACTGGCGAAGTTCGTCTTATTCGAAAGTTCCATGAGGAAAGTAGTCCATTGTTAGTAATTCTTATAGAAAATGTACGGAATGGGTGCGTGTGTGTTTTTTTGGGGATGCCCGCATGGTGTGTGTAATTATGGTTTCAACAGATTTGAAAACGACGATGAGATAAAAACAAGAGACATGTTCTCGTGTCAAGTTGGAGTGAAAAGAGAGACAGAAAGAATGTTTGTTGCGTTTAAATACTTTTTGAATCGGATTCCAGCACAAGATTGCTGCTGCTGATATTTGGTTTGTTTTCGCCTACATCCACCAGAAATATGTCCATTTTGCTTTTGTTGTTGTGAGAAAGGCTCGTGGGCGTATTTGAAATTATGTCATTGCTAGAAGAACATTTTTTTGTGCAAATGCATGGGGAAATTAAAATCAATGAACATTCGTTTATTTGCGCGCGAGCGTGTGTGTGTGTGTGTGCATGTGTGTGTGTGTGTGTGTGTGGTTGAGTGACAGCACACATGTTAAGAAATATCATTATTATTATTATTATTATTAATATCATTATTATTATTATTATCATTAGTATTATTATTACATCTACTGTTTATGGATGATTTGAAGATATTTGAAATGAGAAGGAAATGAAGAAACTGGTAGAGCTCGTCAGAACATACATGGAATTTGGGATTAGTAAGGTTATGGTGTTGGTGATAAAAAGGGGAGTAAAGGTGCATTCAGATGAAATAGTGTTGCCAAATAGAGAAGTTCTGAAAGAAATAGAAGAAGCAGGGTATAAGTATTTAGAAGTGCTGGAGGGTGTATGCATCATGAACAGAGAGATGAAAGAGAAAGTCAGGAAGGAGTATCTTAGAAGACTGAAGCTAATTGCAAAATTAAAATTATATGGAGGAAACCTAATGAAAGCCGTGAATTCATGGCCAGTCAGTGTTTTGAGGTACAGTGAGGAAATTTTAGAATGGTCTAACAAGGAGTTGCATGCCATAGATATCCAAACAAGAAAAGTTATAGTAATGTTTGGTATATTCCACATTAGAAGTAGCGTAGCTAGGTTGTATCAGAAGAGTAAAGATGGTAGGAGAGGATTGATGAGTGTGAAAGATTGTGTTAGAACTGAAGAGACATCATTGAAGGAGACTGTGATTAGAAGTGAGGAGTGGATGCTTAAGGTTGTGGCCAATGAAGTGGAAGTATGTGAGACCAAGGCTGAGTATGTGAAACGTATGGACAAAGAAAGGACACAGGAATTGGCTGAGGAAGAAAATACATGGAATATTCTTCCAGGATATAACACATGTAGCTGATGATAGATCATGGCAATGGCTTAGAGCTTGGTATCTGGCTAAGAGTACTGAAGTTTTTGTTTGTGCAGCACAAGAGCAGGCATTAGGAATGCAACTGTTCAAAAAAGTGGTTCTAGGATGGGATGTTGCTGCAGAATGCTGGATTTGTGGAAAGTTTTCAGAGTCAATTGTGCACCTTAAAGCAGGGTGTAGCCGATTAGCTCAGAGAGAGTACTATAAAAGACACGATCGCATGGGGCTTCGGGTATACTAGGAGATTTGTAAGAAGGTTGGGTTGAAGTGTGCTGGAAAGTGGTTCGAGGAGATGCTTGATGAAGTGAGAACAAAGTGAGGATGGCAATGTAGACGTATGGTAGGACAAAAATGTCATGACGACCAAGCAATTGAAACATAATTATCCAGATTTGGTCGTCATTGACAAGGTCTCAAAAAGTGACAAATTATAGACTTCTCAGGATCCTGGGACAGGAACATGAAAGAGAAGATGAATGAGAAGTGGAGCAAGGAGATAAGGAGTGTACACGAGGGTAAAACACAAATAATCCTGGTTGTAGTTGGTATGCTAGGTGTAGTATCAAGTCGTCTGGAAGGACATTTGAAAAAATTACAAATCCTCAATGTTTTGGGTGGCCTTCAGACCTCTGCTATTGTAGGTACCACCAATATCCTTAGGAAAACCCTTGATCTTTGAAGCTCCTGGTTTGGAGCCGGGATTGAGAGAAAGTTTTCTGAGAATGAATCTTATCTCTTTTCAGGGAGATGTTGGTAAACAAAATCAAAATTATTATTATTAAACAAGGAATCATTTCGAGTTAAAATTCGAGTTTCATTTTAAATGAACACAAAATCAGATCAAATTTGGTGGCCATTTTGTTTTGATTTAGCTTATCCACATAATGCTGACACATTTCAAGTGTACTTTTCTCAATGATTCCTATCGTTTTAAAACTGTTCATCTGTGTCTACTCTTTTCGTTGTACAGCCGATCATCATCTCAACGATCTTCTCTGCAACAAATATATAAGGAAAACAACAAAACTACTGTTAATGCTGTTGTATTGTAAAATACAAGATCTCCATCGACCTTATAATAACAACATAAACAAAACACAATTCGCATCAGATATCAGGAGCAGCCAATGATAACAACGGCGACACATAAGTGAAAATGGCGCCGACCAGAGTTTTTACTTCAACATTCAATTGACTACTAATGACACATTAAGTTGTCAGAAACTATGCTTGTTGTATCCATTCTTCCGCTACAATATACAGTTCATTATAACAAAGAATTATCGGGCAAAACTCATTATCCAAGGAAATAGATACACTAAGAGAGAGAAGCTCAGAAAAGTTTGACAGATCAGATACAGAAATATGTGGTAAAATATCTATAAGAGAACTACAAGTGATAAACTTAATCTAAATTCTTTCACAGACACCCCAGATTTAAATGGAAACAACAAAACATAATCAAGACAGTAAAACCCAACAGCAAACAAAATATCTCCTCCGATTGCAGTGCAAACCTTAGCTTCAAACTACACCCCCCCTGCCATATATAAAGGCTGCGACATCAGCTGTCACTAGCAGTCTGGTAATGGAGGCTGTCTAATGTCTCACATGGATTTCCCTTTCTCTCTTTCCTAACAACAACAGCAGCTAACGCGGAGGTCCTTGTCCTTTCCCTCTCTGGCAGTGGCACCAACAGCTAATACTGACATCTTCACCCTTTCCTTTTCTGGCAACAATATGAGCAACTACCACGAAAACCTTCGCCCTTTCTTTCTTATAGCAGTAGAAGTCGGTCGCTCAACATCGGCAACAAGCATCTTTCTTGCTACCATACGCTATTTTTGTTATTGTGACGGTCATTATAAGGTATTGAGATACAATACCTTATAACACACAAATATAACAATTGGAGTCATTCATGTATCGGAACTCACAATGCAACAACGCTAAACATTTTTTTCTTACGTTCTTCCATGACTGTGATCTTTATAAACTGTCGTTTTTTGGCCAGGAAAATCTTAAGGGAAAAAATTTAATGATCGACTTATGCTCTTGACTTGTTAGGTCACATTAACTTTAGGAAAATTTTAAACGAATGCTGCTTGGAATTATTTCCAAAATGCATTATTATTGTATAAAACGTTGCTAAATATTACTATTGGCAACATAAAAACGTTTGCCACGTATGCACTAGTCTGTAGGTGCAACCTTTTTGGTTTTCAGTTGGGACATTTGGAGAGTGCTTAGCAGGGGCAGACAAATGCACTAGCAGGCTCAAATGGAAAATCTCACAACAATACATTTGTGCATTTTTTTTTTTTGTTTTAAAATAGATATAAGAAAATTATAATAATACTAAATACAATTTTTTTAAACACAAATTAGAGATTTAAGAAAATGTTGTTTTTTTTTTGTAAGAAAGCCAAAATTTTGAAATTTTTTAATGCATGGGCTGTTGAGAAATTTTTTGTTTATTGAATTAAAATAAATACAAGGAATTTATAAACATAAGTATTTATTTGCTTCCCCACAAAAGCAAAATGTGACACAAGGTCGTTTTTATTAATTCATTTTATTCCAGACTGTTATCCTCATCTTTATTTTGGTTGTTGTTTCACGACGTTTCATTCAACTATTCCTCTGGCCTTTGTCAGGTGGTAACCGTGACGGAATAGGAACTCCGAACTGCATCCTCAGCAATTACTGCCGTCCATAGTTGTTGTCGTCTCACCACGTTTTTTGCCAAGTAAGCCTCTGGCCGGCTTTGGGTAGGATTGAAACTGCTATCTTCAAACAATGCTCACCTGGAACTGTAGAGATTGAACATCTCTAGCCACAGCACCACGGGCCCAGAAAGGTAATCAAGGTTGGATTTTTCGGTTTCATAAATCCACATTTATTTTATTATCTGATCTTTCATGGTCGGGTCCGTACCGAATGGTATATATATTTCAATATAAAATTCCAATTAAATAATATATATAGCATTCGGTATCGACCATGATTAAATAAATCAATGAAAACCTTTTAAGCATGTGCTTTCAGAGAGCAGTCATTAAAAAATGAAAAGATAAATACAAAACAGTTTACACAGGATCCACGTTCTTCGTGAAGTACCCCAGTGTGTCCCAATTGGGAAGATGGATTTTTCTTTCATTGAAAACCAACCTTGTATCTAAATTTGTCTTCATGCGGAGGTTAGTAAATAAAGAAAAATGGGTACTTGTACAGTTTAATCAAGACATTAAAAAATTAAAATATTGAAAAAATGTTATATTGTACGTATCCGTTTTGAACGGTAATTTAAAAAAAAAATTCACTTAATTTGATCGAGTAGTTTTTTTTTTTTTTTTTTTTTTTGTTTTACAGCAGGAAAAACACGTTTTTATGACAGCAAGCTGAAGGTAGCCATGTTTGGATTTTTAGAACACGCCACTGGAAGATAACTTAGTCTAAAGCGCCGATATTCTCCTCCCCATCTTAAATAATAGCTTTCCATCTTAAAAATTGAAATATGGCTACCTTTTGATCGGTATCATAACAAATTGTAAAAAAAAAAAAAAAAAAACTACTTGATCAAATTAAGTGATTTTTTTTCCAGAGAACTTCATTCCATAACGGATACGAACAATATAACTTTTTTTTTCGATATTTTCAAGTACCGAAAAATGTTTGAATTGAAATGAATTCTTGTAAAGATATCAATTCTTATAGAACCTGTTTTGAGTTAAAAACAGAAAAACAAAAAAATTAGACACTAAACCTAAACATTGGGTTTTAATTTAGAGTTCGAAAAAAAAAAAAAGTTGAAAAAAAAATCTAAAAACAAAAAGGAAGAGAAAAAGTAGCTTTCAAATAGTAAACTGCCATTTCCGGGACTGATGAAAGATTATCCACGGGTTCTCATTCTTTAGAAGTGTAATAAAAAGCATTGACAGTTTTCAGCAATCAGCGCCGTGTTTTTGATACAACCTACAGTCGAAAAGTCAAACCGGAATCATTACGGTTTCGTTTCGTTAACAACGGTGTTAAAAGGAGAAAAACAGGCTTTCAATTTAAATCTTTTCACAGCATTTTGATTTAATATTTTTTCTTCATTAATGATACACTATTTTTTTTGTTGTTGTTTGAAGAGAAACGTGGCGTTACTCTAACAGTTTACATCTAAATATTTTTTGAGATTAACAAGGTTTTCGTTTTGATTTACTCCACGTGTTTAAGAACTTCAGCTTTTTAAATCCGCGGCGCAGAGCCATCGTTTTTGAGTGATGATTTCTGAAATTTTAGCAATTTATCTGCATCAGGTAAGTCAATTCGACTTTATTCATTTCTTTGCTAACATTTTAAAGATATGTCCATGTTAATAGATTTTTAAAAATAAATAAATAAAACGGTAAATTTTCCTTAACATTTCGGAGTTGAAATTTATTGCAAGGATTTAAATACAATTTTTAAGAAAGAAGAAAACAAACCTGGGAGATTTAGCAGAGACTCCAACAAACGAAAAATAAAAAAAAAAGGGGGAGGTAAAAAATTCAAATACATAATAAATGTTACTAAAATCCAGATAAGTTACTCTTCTACCTACCTTATAAGTTTTGTGTGTTTTATTTTAAAGCTTTTATTCTGTTCATAAAAACAAGCCATGATTGTTGGTTTAACTTACCAACTCGGCACTGCTTGTTTTTTCGAACCGAATAAAAACTTTAAAATACGTTAAAACACAAAACTTATCCAGGTAAATAGAAGAATAACTTATCTTGCCTTTGGTAACATGTATTTGTTATATATTTTAATTCTTTACCTTTTTTTTTTCGTTTGTTGTCTTCTCTACTAAATCCCCCACGTATTTTAAAGCATCTATTTAATTCGAAACACTGCCTGCCTAGTTCAAGTTGGTATGTTAGAACAAGACTGCCGGCATCGCGAGGCTGCCCCCCCTCCCCTTTCTAAACTTTCACAAAAAACACTTGACTAGCTACAATCCCTATCAACAATTTCTCATATGTGCCTAAATCTAAACGCAGATTCCATGAACAAAGCTTCTTTCCTAAAACTGCCTGCCTGTGGAACATTGTTCCACTGGCCTACTTCCCAGCCGATTACAATATGTAACCTTCAAGTCCAATGTGGGTTTGTATTACTATACACATAGATTCGAAAAAGTTGTCAAAAATCAAATATATAACAAATAAATGTTTTGATAGGCAAGATCAGTTACTTTTCTACCTAACTGGATAAGTTTTTAGTGTTTTTATTTAATGTAACATATTTATTCAGCTAAAAAAAAAACAAACAATGTTTACTGATATATTTGCAAATGGCGGGGCAACGGGGGGGGGGCAGTGCGGGTTGCGGGGCACTCTGGTGAACACGGTAAGTTTTGGAGAATTAGTTAAAACTAAAATAAATACTGTTAGATACCGTAACAAAACATAGGCTGACATATATTCGGTAGGTTTTTAACAGTATTTTGTGTATTTTTTAGTTTTAACTCATTTTCCCAAACTTACCGTGTGCCCCGCCCCGCCATTTACAATTTTCAAATACATCGGTAAACATTGTATGTTTTATGTTTTTTGAACTGAATAAACATGTTACATTAAATAAAAATACTAAAAACTTATCCAGTTTGGTAGAAAAGTAACTTATCTTGCCTTTGATAACATTTATTGGTTATATATTTGTTTTTTGACAACTTTTTCGAATTTGTGTTTAGTAATACAACCCCACCCCCTTTTTTTTTCGTTTAACTTTTTTTTTATTTAAGATGACGAGTGATGCTTATTATGGGTCTATGCTGAAATATAATGTTATTATTTAGAAACCCATTCTTAACATGAAGAGGATAGGGTATTTGGTAACTATTCTATACTTTCATTTAACAATTTAATAAAGTAAAACTTGAATTTTACTTGAAAATACACGGTGGAACGATTAAATTGTCGTCCTAAAAAACAACACTACAGCTTTATTTTTAAACTTTTATTTAAAAAAAATCAATTCAGGTAACTTGATTATGTAGTAGAGCTGACATCTATTCAATGTAGCCACCTTCGGCCTCAATCATCGTCTTGTACGGGTCCGAAACTGGGAGCATGCCTTTTTCACAGGCGCTAGCGGAGCTTAGCGAATACTCGGCAGATGGCAGTGATCAGGCTGGCTTTGGTGTTGTGAGAGGTCATGGTGGTGATGTTCTTGACATATGATCAAACAAAGTAGTCCAGCGGGTTCAGATCGAGGGAGGAGAGGGGAGAGCTAGTAAGAGAAAGGTACAAAGTCTTAACACTCCTTCTGAAGCCAAGCCTGGCTCTCTTTGGACTTGTGGGCCAGCCCAAGTCTTGTTGCCACACCCAGAGTTTACCAGCAGCCTCCTGATTGCACCAGGGAATCACCATGCTCTTCAGCACGTCATAGTATATTTTGTTGTCGACTTTTAAGATGACTTCAAAGATGTGAGGTGGCATAATGTGACCCTCACTTGAAACCACACCAAAGACCGTAATCGTGGTGGGAAACTCTGTTGAGCTGTGCCCTCAAGGGTTGAACCGTCCGGATTTGCATTTTGAGGGTGCTGGCATTAATCCTGCTGCCATAACTTGGATCGGTAGAGAGCATGAGTTGTACAGCGGCGCATCTCTGATCTTGCTCTTTGAACATTATATCACTTTCAGACATGATAGATCACTCTAGGGATTGGTACAGAACTGGCCAACTAGTAGATAGTCTTCAGCAAAAAAAACTGGTTTTCATCAAACGGAATCGTGTCGTCTTTCCTAGGGCGACAATCTTCTCATTCCACTTTGTAAGATTCAATCCTTACTACAAGCAATAATAACTAAGAGTAACATAGAAATCAACATTTTTTTTATGAAAATCGCTCCAGACAAGGCATAAAACCACTTCATGTAAAGAGCTAAAAATATACTACTCAATGCCAATGGTATGTGTTAGATGTGTTGATTTCCATTTAAAAAACAGTAATTCTTTCCTCTTTGTCAGAATCATCGCTCCTGGAATGTGAGGACTAAAGGGCAAAATAAGGGAAGAGGGTGTTGCGAGGCTGTCGAAATTAAATCCAAGTTCCACAAGAATTGCATGAGTAGGGAAATCCCCTTATCCTTGGGCAATTCGCCTCTTTGTGCAAACCCAAGCAGTTTTTAGTTAAATCAAGCTCTCCTGCTCATTTAAGTCTTGAACTGAAAGATTTGAACATAGAGCAATTCTTCGCTCTATGTTCAATTTTATTGCACAGTTTACCGGATTTATTATTTACAGAAAGGGTGTTTTTATTTGAGAGAATTTCTTTCCTTTGTTTTAAGGATTTCCTAAAAGCCTTCTTGTCCCCCACCTTGACATTTATCAGAAGAAATGGCAAATAATTTTGATGCATGATTTTCTTGCTCTTTTGGGCAAGGTGCAGCCATATTGTATTCGACAATTTCTTGCACATTCTCTACTACAGTTCTGAGTTAAGAATATTTCTTCCTGCTTTGGGACATTAATTCCCTTTCTAATCTCTGCAAGAATCCTTTTAAATATCACGTGAGCAATTAACTGCTCTGAAAATGAACCTTTGAAAAAAAATCTCCATTGAAGAAACAGTCTAGTTCGGTCAATTTTTTTTTTTTACATAGGCATCACCACTTACCAAGGCCCAGAGGCCACTGAAGGATAAGGATTAAAGAGTGCACAGTAGTCAATTAGACAATATAGTAATCGTTAGTTATGGAAATTCGGCTCATCAAGAACTTGTTTACGTTGGACTTGAGGACCGCCATATTATAGTCAGCTGGAAAGCAAGAAAACGGAAGAGAGTTCCACAGGCGTGCAGTTCTAAGAAAGAAGCTTTGTTCATGGGATCTACTTTAGGTTTAGGTACAGATAAAGAGTGGGGGGAATTATTGATAATGTGTACAGCTTGACGAGTGTTTCTTGGATTGAAGCTCAGTCGAGCACTTGCCATGAAAATAACGATAAAACAAACTCGCAACATCTCTTCTGTGAGAAAGAAGTTGCAGAGAAGAGAAAAGGACATCTCTATTTTGAACTCTATCAAATTAACTTTGCTGTGTTCAATATAAATTCTCAATTGGTCTAAGTTTGCAAAGGGGTTGGTGCAATGAAGGATTACTTCAAATATTCTGTCTCTTATATCACCAGGATTCAAGAATTTGTCGCAGAGGACATTCAAAGCCTTTTCAAAGTTAATGTTCAAACTTTGAGATAAGTTTGAAGGTTTTCTCACCCAGCTTGGATTTTAATACAAATAATTTGTCAGCTGGTTTTTTCTAAAAAAGAAATCCAAAACATTTCAGAAAAAAAGTTCTGAATTCAAATTTGTTCAAGAAGGATTTTTCCCCAAGAACAAGGCATTCGACTTCCAAAATCACCGTTGGAGATTTTTTAACGTGCTGTTCTCTTATTTCCCAGTTTGAAACTTGCTCATCGAACTTAGCAATATTCTCTTGTACGCCCCGGCGAATGCCAACTTTTCCTGACAGATTGCAACACGCTCGTTAACCATACATTTAGTCAATATGTGGTCTACCACACCTTCAGTCTGATTGCCATCTTTGAATATAAGCACTTATTGCCGATTGAGACACATCAGCTTAGTTTATTTTTGTGACAGTCTCTTTGATTCCAGCATCCTCTTGGGGTTTTTTCTAGAAAGAACCATTTTGAACTAAATCTTAACCTAGAAGCCAATATCAATTGGTTATATAATATAAAAATTCAACCTCTGATTATCAAGTACAAACCAATGCAAATTATCAGAAATGCATCATAACAATTTTAATTTTAATTGTTTAGAAACTCCATTAATGACATAATTTAAAATATTTATATTTTTTCTTTTATGAATTTAAGAGCGACAATTTCAAATATTAATTTTTAAATAAAAGTAATTCAAATGTTTTTCTTTTCTATAAAGGCAAAGTTTTAAACATCAAACAACCTTCTCAAACTTGAAGATTATTTTTTAAATAGTTTTATTAGTTATTTTAGATGTTGAATTTGTTCAATATCTCCTTTTCTAGATTTTAATCTTTTTTCAACACCATTTATCCTTTAAATATTCAAGCATTGAACAAAGCTTTTATATATATGTATATATATATATATATATATATATATATATATATATTGGTCCCCCAATTTATCGGAGAGGGACCTATGTTTTCAGTGGCGTCCATTAGTTTTTCCTGAAATTTTGCCACGAATTGTATTTAATGTGCACAGTAAAAAAAAAAAATTTTCCCGAAAATTCCCGTTGCGTCCCCAGGGTCTCAAAAGGGTTATAAAAAAAATACCCAAAATGGCCAAAAATGACACGTTTTGCCCCTTAACTTTTGATCCATCCATTAGATTTTTCTGAAACTTGGCCAAAATATGGAGCCCAATGTTCTTAATAAATCCAGTATTGGTGAACCTGGCAAAATTCTGGTTCGCGTCCCTGCGGACCTTTTGTGCTAAAAACGCCTCATTTTGTGGCTATTTTTTCATATTTCTCAACAAAAACTTGATATGTATGACTATATAGTGGTTTTTCACGGTGGTCAACTCAAATATACATGTTAAGGCCTGAAACTGCACAGTTTTCCATTTACACTAAGATTTGGCATCCCCAGGGGTTTAAAAGAGGTAAAAAATGCCCCATTCAGTGGGCAAAAATTACTTTTTTTTTGCCCTATAGCATTTGATCCATCCATTAGATTTTCCTGAAACTTGGTCAAAATGTGGAGGCCATTGTTCTTAATATAAATTCAGTATGGGTGACCCCGCTAATATTCTGGTTAGCGTCCCTCTGGGACTTTTAGGGCTAAAATATATGCCTCTTTGGAGCTCTTTTTTCATATTACTCAAAAACTTAATATTTATGTCTATATAGTGGTTTTCCATGATACTGAATTCAAATATACATGTGTTAAAGCGTGAAATTGCACCGTTTGTCCATTTTCACGGGGAGCTCAAAAATTGCAAAAAATGACACTTTTTTTTGCCCCATGCATTAGATTTTTCTGAAACTTGGCGAAAATGTGAAGGCAACGTTGGCCCTTCATACTTCTCACATTCATCATTTCTTCACTATTTTTTGTGGCGTCATCTCACATGCAGCACCAGAGGGGGACCACACACGTGCAGCCTGTTTTTTTAATGATTCCGAATTAATGAGATAGGCAGAAAAACAATCTTGCATGCAGAAACAAAAATCATTTCTGTAAAAATCTATAGAAAAATGTCATTCCTGCCAAAATTTACTTATGTGAAGAATTAATTTCACAGAGATAAGACTTTTGAAGACAAAATTTACAAAGCTAGAACACCCACCTTGAAGCATCTCTTGATTCAGTCAGTGTTGCAGAAACGATGTGTTTCTGCGTGCTTCATAGTTGTTAGTGGCATTCTGAGTAATCTACCTTTACTGAGGCAATTTAGTAGAATACCATATTTTGGGGTAATCGCGCCAACTAAAAAGAAAGTGCTTTTTATATGCATGGTTGCCAAAGGAGCACTTTTAACTAGTTGGTGCAATTACCCCAAAGTATGGTAGCAATTATACATATCGCCACAAAGTTGAAAAGTTCAATATAGTTCATGATAAGAATTAAACCGAAATGGTACTGCCTTCATTAGATTCCTCAACTGGGAATTAATTCAAGCTTCCTGCAAAGGGGATTCAACCACAGAAACTTGAGTTTCCATAAATGCTATATGTAGGGAAAGGTGGGAAATTTTCCTTTGATTAGAGGCGCGTATTGCACATCTATTCATTTAAACTGGAAACTGATTTTGGCGTGCCTTTTTAAAAAAATGAAACAGTATCACGCATGCATTGTGCTGATACTCTATTATTTATTTTATTTTTAATATTTTAATTTATTTTCTTGTATTTATAAGCAATTCTCATTTTGTATAATTTTTTAATTTATTTTCTGAGATCTTATTAAAATGGTTGATGTTTAAATTCCTTTATTTAAAGTTACATGCATTTTAGAGAGTGAGGAAAAAATCTTAAGAAAATAAGTTAACTTCAAGGGAATCTTCATTTAACTTCTATATCCAACTGAACACCCATCTCCGAATTGAACAGGCCTTTCTTTAGTAAGTGTATTATAATAAATCTGAAAATCAGTTTATTTTATTAATGTACAAGTTAAGGGATGTCATTCACACTGGTGAGTTGTCCAGGTAGCTGCATGCATGATAGATCTCAACCAACACCTCCAAGAGGGCCGACTGCAGAGCTTCTTTTTGCAACAGTTCTTTCCAAGACAATTTAGGTCAGCCTCTTTCAAATCTTGTGCTATGGCTCTTGCATTCCACATGTCCATACTAATGAAATGTGCTTTACTATTCATGTGCGATAAATTAAGGCACGACAGCTGTACGACAAGGCACAGCTGGCTCCTGCTGATTCTTTATTCGTGTGATATTTAAGCACATCATTTGAGCAACTTGTGACACTGGACAACTAAGCACAATCATTGATTCTATATTCAAGCAATCATGGCACATAAATAATAAAATGAAACACTATTGCCACATCTGTGCATGGGGCTGCTCAGAGCACCATACTGCTTTGACATTGTTTAAAACCAGCTTTGAAACCTAGTAGGTGATGCCCTTTTCTCTTCCCTGCAACCTTTTTCCCACAGAATATACGTTGTGAATCTGTCTCTACTCTATAGTTATTTTCATGGCAAGTGCTCATCTGAGCTCCAATCTATGGTCCCCCCGCCTTGCAAACCTTTCGTCAAAAAAAAAAAGCACTTGACTAGTTACAACCACTATCAGTAATTTTCACCACTCTCTATCTGTGCTTAAATCTAAATGCAGATTCCATGAACAAAGCTTCTTTCCTGTTCCCTTCAAGTCCAATGTAAACAAGTTCTTGTTGAGTTAATTCCAATTCTATCCAATCTACACCATTATTACATGTCCAACTTACATTAATTAACCCTTATCCTTGAGTGGCTTTCAGGCTTTGATAATTGGTGACTCATTTGTTAAAAAAATCTAAGTCTCAATATCCAACGATAAAAATTAGGGCATCAAGTTTCTTTTTGGCAAAAATGAACTCTGAATTTTTTTTGTTTTGTTTTATTTTTGTGGACAGACTAACAAATGTGCAAAAAAATGAAATTAGATTGGTTTTCACAATTTTCTGGGATTCTTATATTAAGAACAAGAAGCAAAAACACAAAAACAAACTCTGGCTATAAAAAAAACAAAAACATTTACTCTTATAAAATAGTAAACAAATATTTATATTTAAGGGAACATTTTTCTTTTCTTTTTATGTCCGCTATATATGAACGATGCTCAGAAAGAAGATCGCCAAATGATCTTCATTGTTGCATACAACCTTCCGATGTGAAATAGCAATTTGGTTCAATCGGATCGATGGCTTGTGAAAAACTTCATTGTTTGAGGTTTGATAACAACATGAGTGTACATAGTCCCAGCAGTGCTGTGGCTCAACGAACTACTTCAGTTAACTTACGATACAATGAATGTGGTCAGCTACCTTTTCAAACTCTAACATATACAAATGAAACGTCAATTACTCAACTACAGAGTAATTGGAAAATAACTCCCTATATGTGAAATATATATATACATATTTCACATATAGGGAGTTATTTTCCGATTAATGAAATATAATTCGTACAAAAAATGGATACGATTATAACAGTAGAACGAGAATGATGAAACTTCCCTTTTACTATTTTCTTTTCGTTTTTACATTCCATGAACAAAATATTTGATGATGGGGAAAAAATGCTGTTTTCTGAGTCAACTGCTCTTTTGAGTTGGTTATATGTGGATATTTTAAATCCCCCCTCATCACTATTAATCTGTCACTCTATCCATCTCATTAACCCTAATCTTTGAGTGGGTTTTAGCTTTAATAAGTGTTAACTCATGAGTAAAAAAAAGAACAGTTGCTTGTGAAATCAGTTGATGCGGTTCCCAGGCATCTTGAAAAGATAGTGTTGAATGCTAACACCCATATTGAATTCTAACTAAAACCTCATGTTATTATTATATTTCTTGTAAGAATTATATTCAGTAATAAATTTAAATTACTAGCACTTAATAATTTGGAATTAATTTCTCACACCCAGACCCTTACATAGCATTGGTATACCTCCAATCGCTGCTTGTTTTTACATCTGAGTAAGTTTATGTCTCCATTCTACGATAAACTGGAAGTCATTTTCTAAGGCTTCAGACATTGTCTTTCTTGAAATTAAAAAAAAAAAATGCATCTTAAGAAAAGTCAGAGGTTACATCATCCAAAACATGAATTAGCATTACAAGACGATTGTTATTTTTTAGATAATTATTTTATCAACTTGCATGAAAATAGCTATGTAAAAGATGCTTAAAACCGTTTGAATTATGCAAATATCATCAGTAGTTCAAAAGGTATTAGAATTTAAGTGCCAAAATTTAGGCTTTTCCGTGGACGTTTTGGCCAAGTAAGCTTCTGGTCGGCTTTGAGTAGGATTGAAACTGCTATCTTCAGACAATTAAAACGTAGTGAGATGACAACAACTATGGATGGCAGTAATTGCTGAGAATGCAGTTAGGAGATTTGGAGTTCCTATCCTGTCGCGGTTACCACCTGACGAAGGCCAGAGGAATAGTTGACCGAAACATCATGAAATAAAAACTAAGAATGATGAGGATAATAGTCCGCAATAAATAAATTAATAAATAATACTCATCTCAATAATGAATTCCAGTTTAAATAATAATATCTGAATCAACTTTGTCAAGCTAAAAGCTCTTATCTAATTTTTTAAAGTAAATATTAACATTTTTATGGAAAAATATTTTGAGAGTAATGTAGTTTAAAAATATATGCTTGTATTTTCGTTTAAGTGACATATATAGTGTTATGCTAAAATCATTCCTTTCAACTGTTAACATAATTGGAGTGCTAAAAGTAAACTAAGTCCAAAAAAGTATTGAGTATGATTCGTGTAACGTTTTGGCCGATGTAACCTCTGACCTTCTTTAAGTGTATTGTGTCAAACCGCAATAATAATAATAAACCGGATAAAAGACTAAATAACATTCGATTGTAATTAACACTCTTCTAAAGGTTGAAGGCTCAATCCTCTGTGCAAGGGATACAAAGAATGCAATTGCGAATTAAAATTTGGTCATGGCTGATGGAGCAAGAGCATGCTGCCTCCAAGGATTAAATAAAAAGTTCTGTTCAAAATTCTATGCAAATTCCTGAGTTTAACAGAAAGATTCCAAAGTTTGAAAAGATACACTTGAAGAAGGTCGTAGGTTACATTGGGTGAAACGTTGTTGAACAAACTCAAGATGAGAACAGTAATCTGTATAATGTAAATAATCCAAATTATCAATCCTCATCTCAAAAAATGCAGAAACAAGTTTTGTTTTGTTTTTAATTTTAAATGTATTACAAAAGAAAATCAGTACCTAATTTTATGTACTTTTTTATCAATTTCAGGTTCATTCAGATAATTGGTGGATTGTTTAAATTCTCTATCAGAAAATTTCTTGGACAAGATCAGACGGCAAATATTGAAACAATTTAAATAAAACAAAAAATGGATCTGGATTCATCTGTTAAGAAACGACGGACTAAAGATGAAGATCATGAAAGAAGATCTTCATCTGAAGAACGGCATCACAAAAGGAAAGAGAAGAAACGGCATCGGCATGAGAAAGAGCGAAACAAAGACGACCATTCTGGTAGCGATGAACACAACACGATAAAAAAATCCAAAAAGAAGAAGAAGAAGCGAGAAAAAGAGCGAACTCCTGAGTCTGGCCATAAGAGAGATGACGCCTCCTCCGCAGAGGATGACAATGAGGAGCGAGCAAAAAAGAAGAAGAAAAAGAGGCGGAGAAGAGAAAGTGAGGAGGAAGAGGAGGATAGAGATGGTAATAAACACAGGAAGTCTCGAAAGGGGTCCGATTATGGATCAAGCGCGGAAGAATCCGGTTCAAAAGACACGGAAAGATATTCATCAAAAAAGAAGAAGAAGAAAGAACGACGGTATTCGTCCAATTCATCTGAGGGCGGAGAAACCCGACATAAGCATCGCTCAAAGAAGGATAGGGAAAAACGATACAAAGATGACTGCTCACCGAAAAACAGTCATAGTAGTTCTCGCGAGTCTTCCAGGAAAGATCCGGAAGTGAGTGAGAAGACACCTACTGGCAATATGGGACAGTGGTCAGGTGCTTCTTTGGGCAGTACTGACCGTCAAGAAAAGTTCTTTCGGCTTCTTGGGGGTAAGAAGAAGGAGAGTCCATCATCTGGGAAATCGGGATTATTTAGCCGTAAGCCGACATCGGGTTTGAACGTAGTAAATGCAATGAGCAGAAAAGACGAATCTGATATGAACACAAAACTCGAGGAGCAATACACGTCTGCTTTGAATATGAAACTCGCAGGACAAGTGGGTATGGGTCTTGGTTTTCAAAAATCATACGAAACCGGAGACAATTTTTACATTAATAAGGAAAGTAGAAATTCAAAAACCTTTGACGAATAAATAAAAATGTACTAAAATGTCCGTCTTTATTTGTGCATCATACGTTGTAAGAGTTAAACGAAAATATTTGCATTATTTTTTTGTAACAATCATGCAACCAGGAAATTTAAAATATATATATATATATATATATATATGCAAATAAATTTTACCAAATGCAAGAAAATTTGATTTTCTACAGATCTGCACAGTTTTAAAATTCAGAAACTTTTTGTAATTTATTTTTTATTTCAGAATTTGTTTTTGATCCTCATATGCCTTAAAAATGGGAACAGCTAGGCACATGGGCCCATAATCTTTGAGATATTGCATTTTAAGTAAAAACACTATCACATGATAATTTGTAATGTTAAAATTAGTAAAAAATTGTAAAAAAACTGATTGAGTAGAAGATATGCTTAAACTGCTTTTTGCAAACACATTGTTAATTCTTGAACCACCGTTTTCTAATTTGAAATAGCAAAAGGTGTGTGAAAACAAGGGAACTAAATCAGTTGTCATATTGACTGCAATAAAAGAAATGGATAAAACTATTATTCAATCATTTTTTTTTTTTCTTATAATTATTTTTCTACTTTATCATTCTTTGGAATTTTAACTAATTTCAACATGACACATAATTAAATAATATTTTTACTTAAAATGAAGGGTTTTTTGTACTCAATTATAATGTGCAAGCACCAAGACTTTAAAACAATTTCAGTAAGTTCAAAATCAATAGAGAATAAACTTTTAAAACATTTAGTAGCGGTAATTATAATATTTAAAAAATTTTTATTTCTTTGCTGTTAACTATAATACAGAAACTGAAAACATGATGGTAGCCATATTGCATTTATACTGGTTGAAATGGCAAGTAAATCTTACAATAAAAAAAAAGTTTCAGAAATTTAAACCTATCCAGGTTGGTAGATAATTAAGTTTTCTTGCATTTGGTAAAAGTTGTTTTTTTTTGTTTTTTTTCGATGTCTCTGCTGTTAATTATACTGCATGATTGCTTTTTTCTTCTTTAAATAACTGTAAAATTAAGAACTTGAATCATAATGTTAAAAATGTAATTTTAATCATTATCTATAGAGAACCTTTTAGAATGTCAATATTTCATTGCCAACTCAGTCTCTGCATTCTTTATTAATGTTGGACTTTATTGATCTGACAAGAGGAAATCCGTAAAAAAAATTCAAGCAGGGCCCTATGGACAAATTTATCTATAGTTGACCTTTGACAACTAAATATTTTTTTTACGAGCTAAATAGAAAAGTTACTGGCCAAACCCACATGATTTTTAGAATATGAGATTTTCATTTTGTAACAAGTATGTACATCAAAGATTTTTCTGTTTTTTTTTTTTAATAATTGTAATTCTAAATATACAACAAATTTTATGTTGATACTTGAAGGTATAAACATTCTAATTTCTTCAGATATTTAAAAAAAAAAAAAAAAAAAAAGTATATTATTCTTTTAAACTTTTCTTGTTTAAATAATTTAACTTTTTGTTTTATTAAAAAAATAAAAAGTTGAAAAGATATTTTTCACTCAGTACTGAGCTTCGGAAGATTGTCAGTGAAAGAAACACAATCGCCAAAAGATAAGCATTTCATTATTTCTAGGCGCCACTTTGAAAAATCACTTGCAAATGCGACTGTTTCACTCGCAATGTAAGGCTTTAACTGCATCAACATGGTTATGAGAAGTTTGCGTCATGATTATAATCCAACAAAGTCGTAAATGCTGTTGCTAGTGTTAATAATGCTTCGGCTTCAAAACCTTTCTTGACCTAAAATGCATCAAACATTGATGTTATTGATATAAACATTTTGAAGCATAAAAGTTTTTCCTAAGATTACTGGATTCAGCATTCGAATAACCCAAAAAGAGTTGATTTTCTGTGACATAAAACAACCAAAGAAACAAATCCGCTTTACAACCAAAATCGTCTGAAAGTTTTGTTTGAAGCAATGCTATTTTACAAACAAATCCTACAGTGTGACAATAATCCAACAAAATAAAATAGTAAGATATTTTGAGGACGCTCTCGGCTAGTGTTTTCTTTAGTTTGTTTACTTTGTTTTTGTTTTTTTTTTTTTTTTTCTTCACCCCCCCCCCTCATCCCACCCAACAAGGTATATTATCACTTGGAACATAAAGGGTTACTACTTGGGATCGTGTCTAACAGGTGACTCTAGGGAGTTAGTGTGATGTCTGTTCACATTGCAGTCAGAAGCAGGAAACATGGAGGGAATTCCAAAGTCTAACAGTCCAAGTGAAGAAACTATTAGAGTAGAAGTTTTTCATCTATCTAGGGACCTCAAAAGTGCGGGAGTGGTATTTTGCTGCTTGGGGGAGGGGGGGCACAAGTACTAAGAGTTCATTAGAGCACATGTCATTAAAGTACTTTTAAAACAGATGCAACATTGCAGTGATGGAATAAAAGTTAGATTTGGGACTCTTTTTTGACCCTGTCTAAGAATGAAAGACCAATGGTAAGTGCAGCAATACAGATGTGCTAACAATACTCACATGTATGGGTTAATGATGGCTTTGTAGAGATAGAGGATACTCTCAAATGTGTCATTTTCTAATTTGCTATGCTTAGGACTGAAAACTAGTCATCATCGTCGGATGAAGGTTTTTGTAGAAAGCAATGTTGTTGGCATTGTATGTGCATTTATGTTTGTGTCTCCATTCTTACTGATGCTGTCAGATCAGGCCAGTCTGAAGATAATGGCTTCCAAACCCAAAATGCACCAAGCATTACTAATGATTACTATATTGTCCAATTTCTACTGTACACTCTTTAACCCTTATCCTTGAGTGGCCTCTTGGTCTTGATAATGTGATGCCTGTGTAAAAAAAAAAAAAGCATTGATGTTGTTGCTTTTGTTTTTCCTTTCCCTGTGCAAAACTCAATGTTCTGCAAAGCTAAAAACAATTTTTCTCTACAAAACAAACAAACTAAACACAATGAATAAATATTTGAAGATATAAAAAACTTGAAGCATAAAAGCTTTTACCAAAATGATTGAACCCGAAAATGGTTGATATGCTGTAAAACAACCAAACCAAACATGATGAATAAATATTTTAAGGTATAAAGAATTTGAAACATAAAAAAAATTTTGTAAAAATTACTGGATTCAGCATTAAATAATCCAAAAAGTGTTGATATGCCATGAATAAGAAAGTCTCTGAGCAGTGTTGACAGTAGTAGCTGCAGAGATGTTGATCTTTTCTTCTTTCTCTTTGTGGCTACAGTAAGTGAAGCAAAAGAACAACAATTAACTCCATTATTTCCTCTGTATAACCAATTTCCTTCATTCTATAATTAATAACCCATGAATTCTCTTCCATCATGTATTCAGCATTGTGTCAACTGTGGTACTTTTGCTGACTCATCAGTTGCCTAAATACTCTTTCAGAGTCGTGAAGTTGCTTTTATTTCTAGAAATAACAAAAAAATGAATTTTTTTGTTATTTTACCTAATAGCAAAGTGTGGTATTTGTTCTGATGCGACATGACATCTGTCTTCAATAAAGGAGAAATCCTTTTTGATTGCATCAATTTTAATTTTTGTACCAGTTCAGAGTGTTTCTTTTTGGGAACTTGATTTTCCCTACATTAAAAACCATCCTTGTGACTAACTCTGCCTGATGGGGAAGCAAGTAAATTAGAATTATAATCATGATGTACTGTCAGCAATATTATGATGGCACCATGTTTTGGGTTTTTTTGTTTTTTTTTTTTCATGGAAATCGCACCAGACAAGGCATAAAGCCACTTGATGAAGGAACTAAAAAAAAAAAGATATTTCAAGGTGAAAACCTAACCAACGATAAGTGTTAGATGGATAGATTCCAACCCAGTAGATAGTCGTCCCCTTTGTCAGTAAAATCACTCGTGGAATATGAGAACTAAATGAAGAGGTCAATAGTTGTATCAAACCCCAAGAACAAAATTATATATACAGTAGAACCCCGGGATACGGCATTAAAAAAATTAGTGACAAAATACAGTACAATATATAATGCACATGTATATAATTAAATAACATTATAAATAACATCGCATGGCAGGGCAAATACTGTAACCAGGGACCGGAAAAACATCATATTCCACATCCTAACTTGAAAAAAAATGTATCCTAGGGCCACCATATCCCAGGGTTCTACTAGATATATATTCCTTAGTCTGGCTGTCCATTTCACTTTTTTTTTTTTTAAACTACTGGGCTAACCTGGCTGAAATTTTTTATAGACATTTGTTATGACAAGGTGGAGCAAACTAAGTATTATGGTGTCTGTTTGATGTACAGTTAGGGATTAGTATTTAATGCAAAAAACGAGCACAAATTTAATTATATACAACCGTCAAAATTTAATTATATACAACCGTCAATTTGGCATAACGCACTTATTCTAAATCAATGTGCCATAACTTTTTCCCTATTCTTAACAAGCTAAAAAGTATAATGAATGTGGAATGGGGGGATAACAAAAGAATAAAGGATGTAGAAATATTAAAGCAAAAACATAAAATGTTCAGTGATTTCAATATTTCGATCCAATGACAAGTTCTACCCATGGAATGAATTTTATAAGGTTTAATTCTGTTTTATATGTTGTTTGACTCGTATGATGCATTGAATAATAAAGTCAACATTAAAAAAAAAAAAAAAGTTTATTCAAAAATAATATTTTCTATTCTTGCTCTTTCTCTCACATGAGGACAAAATATTTCTGTTATTTTTATTTTCACATGAATGTAAATGTTAACATCCAAAACTGATTTTGTTAATTCTACTTGATTTTTTTTTTTTTAAATTGTATCACTTTTTTTTTTTTTACTTTCATAATGAACTAAATAAATTATCATTCTACCGTTTGCTGCTTCATATTTGTAAATCTGTCACTTAAACACTTAGAGTGAAAAGTAAAATCGCTTTCACCTCTATCTCCCATGCTCGTCTCTATTTATGGAGACTAGCATGGATGAGAGCATGTGTTTATGAAAATTGGATATTTGTAATACGGAAGGTCAGAGGTATGGAATCATCAGAAAAGGATTTCATTCATTCCGGATTTTTCTTCCCCCCCCCCCAAAAAAAAAAAAAACTCCTGGCTAATTCTTACTCTGACTTCCCATCTCAGAGCTGTGAAGTCAGCTAAATTCAATTCCAACTCCTGGCAATTATATTAAAATCAAATATATATTATTTAATTGGAATTCATTATTGAGATGAGTATTATTTAATAATTTATTTATCACGGACTATTATTCTTGTCTTTTTCTTAGTTGTTTCGGGCAACTATTCCTCTGGCCTTTGTCAGGTGGTAACCACGACAGGATAGGAACTCCGAATCTCCTAACTTCATCCACTGGAATTCTGTAGTTGTTATCGTCTCACTACGTTTTGGCCAAGTAAATCTCTGGCCGGCTTTGGGTAGGATTGAAACCGCTATGTTCAGACAATTCTCACCTGGAACCAAAGAGATTCAACGTCTCTATCAACTGCGCCACAGGCCCTGACAAAGGCCAGAGGAATAGTTGGCCGAAACAACGAAAAACGATGAGGATAATAGTCCACAATAAATAAAATTTTTAAAAAAATGTTTTTAAATGCGATTCAGATTTGACTCCTTTCATCAAAATAAAAGATGTCCAACTCCTGCCAGGATTACCCACTTACGGCCATAACTTTTCAGCCTTTGTGACAGTTTCTTACTTGCTTGTACTTGTGACGACATTCACCTGGGATGAGCTGAGCCGGCTCCAACTGAATTTGCCGCATCATGATTCAAGGTAGTCTATCCAGATCTGTCTGCTACTGACTTTAAAGCATACTTTGGCCATTCGCAATTCCATCATCCCACACCAAAGACACAAAAGCCGGTCATAACTTTAAATTCAGCAGTTTCTTATCTATTATTGTATTAAGTTAATCAACTTTTGTGTTTCCTCAAAGGTTTTTATCCTTTTATTTTTTTCATTTCACAAAATACATGTTGAAATACTTGTATGTTAAGGCCTGAAACTGCACCGTTATCCATTTACACAGAGATTCAATGTCCCCAGGGACTCGAAAGAGGTCAAAAATGCCCAAAATGGGCAAAAATGATACTTTGTACCCCCATAGTTTGATCCATCCATTAGATTTTCCTGAAACTTGGCCAAAATGTGGAGGCCATTGCCCTTGATATAGATTCAGTATGGGTGACCCTCGCAAAATTCTGGTCACATCCTTCTGGGACTTTTAGGGCTAAAAAACATGCCTTTTTAGAGCTCTTTTTTCCATATTACTCAAAAACTTGATATGTATGTCTATATAGTGGTTTTCCATGGTGCTGAATTCAAATATACATATCTTAAGGTGTGAAACTGCACCGTTTGTCCATTTTCACTGGGATTCTGCATTCCCAGGAGCTCAAAAGGGGGTTACAAATGCCCAAAAATTGCAAAAAAATGACACTTTTTACCTATAACTGTTGCCCCATCCATTAAATTTTTCTGAAACTTGGCGAAAATGTGAAGGCAACGTTGGCCCTTCGCACTTTTCACATTCATCATTTCTTCACAAAAAATATTTGTGACGTCATCTCACATGTAGCACCGGAGGAGACTGTGCACGTGCAACTTGTTAGTAAAAAAGATTTCGTGTTTTTGTATGTTTCGCCAACTCTACTGAAAACTATCCCAGTCTGATACACGCATTGTATCAAAATGATTCTTTATTTCATTTCCATTCTCTTTCCTCCCTGATCAGTGACCGGCACTTTTCAATGAAAAGAGTATCATTTTTATATAAAGTAGTAGGGCTACCCGATGTTGCCCAGTGCTGATCCTTAGATAATGAATAATTTTTTTTTTTTTTTTTTTTTTTTTTTTTTGAGTCTTTGTTTTGTATTTTTTTTTTTTTTACTTTTAGCTGGACATACAAACATACAGATAACTGTTCTTTATATAATAGATTACCATGTATGCAAATTGACAGCCAGGGCCATCTAGCTTTAGACACACCATCATATCTGCAAAGGGGAGATAACTCGATTGACAACTATTGACTGATAATGTCATCTGAACACCTTATATTTTGAAGGCGACAATAAATTTTGCACGAGACAAAGGAACCGATATTTGTAAATTGCATCCATTTTTAAACCTAACCGTAACAGATGAAAATATTATTTTAAACTTGGAATGATGGTCAGAATCTCTCATTGAATTGCTTTGTTGCATCTAAAATAAGATATTATTTTTCTTTACTTATGAGTCACCACATATTAACACCTAAAGGCCACTTGAGGATAAGGGTTAATGAATTTTTCAGGTGGATTGTGAGAATTGGGTACTAGGCAGAATTTGATTAATTAAGAGGGTGGCTCAACAAGAATTTGTTTACATTGGATTTGAAAATGACCCTGTTGTCAGTTGGAAAGCAATCTTTGTTGTATTGAGTTCCAAAAAGGAGAATGTCTTGGAAAGAAACTTTGTTCATGGAAATTTGGTTTAGTTTTAGGTACACAGGAAGAAAGGAAAATTATTTATGGTGCTAGATAATGGGCCTATGTGGACAGACTGGCGGTTGTGGCCAGTGCATTATATAGAAGTGAGAATCTGGGACATTGATTTAGCTTAGAAATTCTTAAGTTCAAATAGGTTTGTTGTGAACATGGCTGTAAGTTGTTTGTTTACCTAATGTGTCAGAACAAAATAGAGAAATGGTTCGAATAGTGCATTGTTAACATGGGGTGATGTCGTACAGCAACGTCACAGAAGCATTCGTGAAACGCAATTATGAGATCGAGAGTCTGTTTTTGGGTGACAGATAGCAGATTGGGAAGCCAGTCTCTGGATTTGACAGAAGATGGGCAAACGGATTTCTCATGGAGATGGTGAGAAGAGCCACATGGAGATTGCAATCATAGCAAGATAAAGAGGCTCTCCTCCCTTAAGGTAATGAATTGGCGACGCAGGTTCAATGTAATAACATCAATGGCTGAATAAAAACTTGTTTGTCCAGAAAAAAAAAAAACTTGCATCTGTCATTCGTTTTGAAAAAGGTTTGTTTCCAGAGTCAAGGAGCAGAGAACAGACACAGGTGATTCATCGAACAGACACACAAACGAAATAAAATTAATTTTTTTTATTATAATGAACATCACATTCGGTCCAAATGTGGTAGAAGTTGTGTCTAATGTAAGAACACTTTTATAGACCTCAGACGCAGCATGACAGTGAACATGGAAGAAATTAAGTAACAAGACACAACGCAACTTGGTCCTCGGGACAAGATCAAAGTGTAGCATCTGTTCCGGCAGATGCTGCAAGCTATGACTAGCAAAGACCAGATGTGGGGGCAACCCCACATGCCTGACCTTTAACCAGCTCCCATTTCCCACCTCTCGGGAGCTGGTCCCCTTTTTCCCTTCCCCCTCCCTTCACTCCTCACATTAAAAATTGGCCTTGTGCCTAATTTGCTCGGTGGGGGAGCAAATAAATACCATCTGTTCCGGCAGATACTGCAAGCAAAGACCATATATGGGGGAAACCTCACATATAAGACCTTGGTCAATGTAGGGGCAACCCTTCATACCAATTGTCACTATCCAGCTCCTCTACTTCCCGGGGAGTTGGTCCCCATTTCCCCTTCACTCCTCACTTTAAAAATCGGCCTTGTGCCTAATTTGCTCAGTGGGGGAGCAAATAAATACCTCAAAGTGTAGTATCTGTTCTTCAGATGCTGCACTTCAATTTCTGGTTCTCTGTCAGTGGAGGAGAAATCCTTCACGACTGAGACAATTTTTATTTTTGTTAAAAAAACGACCCTGGTGTCTAACTCTGTCCCGTGGGGAGGCATTGTAAATAAGAACAAGACACATTTCCCTTTATAGAGTGAACAATTAAACTCTACCACCAATAAATAAACAATAAAGGAACAGTAAACAATTTATTAATGAGATGTGTCTCATTATTGATTGCCACAAATATGGTTGTGTTAAGTAAGAGAATTTAACGAGTTAAAAATGGCCAAGAAAATATTACAATAGTAGTTGTGGCTAGATGAGTTTTTATTGTATTTTATACAAGAAATCATAGATTGCATTTCAATTGAGCATCTACCATGAAAGTAACAATAGAGTAGAGAGAGACTAGCAGTCTCTCTTTTGTGAGAAAATGGCAAGAGAAGATATCCCCAACTAGATTTCTAAAACAGAAAAAGAGTGCTCTCTCCCCTTCAGATGTAGCCAGCCACATTACTCCATCTTAGGTTGTATTTGACCCCCATACAGGTAGAAGGTTGCATCATGAGTTAGATACTTTCTGGAGGAGTGGAATGATGCACTCATTTTTCTAGCAACACCCATTTGATCTTCGCATTTTAGCAATGAAAATGCTATTTCTAACTTAACTAATAGATGAACTCTCCTCTTCCCTGCAGCCTCTTATAGAAGAAACATTGCTACTTCTTTCCTGGTGTTCATATAATGTACAGTACTGATGTAAGGGAAATAACTCCCGCTGACTCAGAGATTTATTTTTTTTTAAAAAAATTTTTAACAGAAAATTTTGGATACTGAAACCAATACAAATTTTTCTTGCTATCCCCACCATATTTTAACATATTTACAGATGCTTGTTTTAGCATCTGTTATTTCAATTAAACTATATTTTCTTCATTTGTGCCATCCATCTTTTTTTTAATTTTCTTATTAATTTGGTCCAGATGCCAACCATTCACCCGTTAACTCAAATATTCCAACCGAGAGATCTTTTTAAGATTCTGACCGTCCCTTTAAATGCAATTGTTTGAATCTCTCTTGCACTTGGTTCACCGGGTATATTTGCAAGGTAGTTGGTAGTTTTTGAAATTCTTTTTCATGAGTCCTGTTGTTCCTAAAATTACTGGAATGATAGAAATCTTCCTAAGATTCCAGTTTCTTTTCATGTCGTGCATAAAACCTTGATATTTCGTTGTCTTTTCGCTTCCAGTTCTGCTTAGCCCAGCATCATTGGAAACACTAGCTTCTAAGTTTACTTCTTTCTTCTTGTCCCATATCACTATGTCGGGTTTTTTGACTGCGTTTCCTAGGTACGTAGTTGTATGAATTGGATAGTCATAATGGATGGTGTATGTCTTATTTCTGGTATATGATCCCAAGATTTGCTGCTGCATTTGATATTCAACTTTTTACAGATCATCCAGTGGAAATATTTACGCACTCCATTGTGTCAGGTTGTATAGTAACCATGCCCTAGCAGAACCTAACAGCTGGATGTCACGTAGCTCACACTCTCTACTTCTGTGTGGTAGAACCTGCACTTTTTGTCATTATTACTTATTTTCTTAAAAGCATTATTAGTCATCAAGCATTAATCTTGGCAGCCATTATAATCCTCTCCTGATTATAGTTGAGCGATCCTCTTTTTAGCCAGTCTTTGGAGTCTTCTTTCTTTATATAGTCTTCGGTGAATGCATCCAGAAAATACTTGGCACGCTGTTGGTTGGCTCATTGTTCCAGTTTTTTGCAATGGAAGTTCTTTGTGTATTTTTGGCGACTCTTTTTGGCTATTTCTGTATCAGACTTGTTTTCTGATTCTGTCTCATTTGTAAGACAGTCTTGTCCAAAATGTTTGGCCAGTTTCGTAGTTCTGTTGGTTCTTGTTTCATGGTGTTTGTGCACCATTTTGAGGCTTGTATATTTGGAGCTCATAAGATATTGTCTGCTGCTTAAGATAGTTACCTGATGCTGATGGTCAATCTCGGAGATATCCATACGTCCTGCTGCTCTGGGCAGATACAGACTAGGCAGACACTGGTTTCAATATGTTGTTCTGTACAGTGTCAGCCGTTTCCATTCTATTTGTGTCCTTTTGTGGCCAGTCAACAATGCCAAATCTGTATGCACAAGCATACGTCCAAGGATGGAGTATTGCTGTCACATCTGTGCAAGAGCTGCTAGGAAGACCTTCTCCTGCCTTGACAGAGTTCAGAATAGACTTCGTGACCTAGTGGGGGATGCTCTTTTCTCTTCCCTGCAACCTCTTTCACAGAAGAGACGTTGCGGGCCTGTCTCTGTTTTATCGTTATTTTCATAGCAAGTGCCCGTCTGAGCTCCACTCTATGGTCCTCCCTCACGAAACATTCACAAGAAACACTTGTTTGGCTGTAAACACTACCAATAATTTCCCCCACTCTTTATCTGTGCCTAAACCTAAATGTAGATTTCATGAACAAAGCTTCTTTCTAAGAACTGCACACCTGTGGAACTCTCTTTCGTTTACCTGCTTTCCAGCTGACTACAATATGGCCATCTTCAAGTCCAATGTAAATAAGTTCTTGATGAGCCGTTCTCCTTAAGTAATCCGATTTATCAAATTTACAGTTCTAACAGTTACTATGATATTGCCCTTTTGACAACGGTACACTCTTTAACCCTTATCCTCGAGTGGTCTCTGGGCCTCGATAAGTGGTGATTCCTTTGTTTAAAAAAAAATTACAAAGCAAGTTGGTTAATAGCAGCAATCTTGTTTTTGTTTGTAAGTTTTGTTTTCCAGATTTTTTTTTTACATGACGTATATATATTCTCTGTAGATTTTTTTTTTACATGACGTATATATGTTCTCTGTAGATTTTTTTTTTACATGACGTATATATATTCTCTGCAGATTTTTTTTTACATGACGTATATATATACTCTGCAGATTTTTTTTTACATGACGTATATATATTCTCTGCAGATTTTTTTTTTACATGACGTATATATATTCTCTGCAGATTTTTTTTTACATGACGTATATATATTCTCTGCTGATTTTTTTTTTACATGACGTATATATATTCTCTGCAGATTTTTTTTTTACATGACGTATATATATTCTCTGCTGATTTTTTTTTTACATGACGTATATATATTCTCTGCAGATTTTTTTTTTACATGACGTATATATATTCTCTGCAGATTTTTTTTTTTACATGACGTATATATATTCTCTGCTGATTTTTTTTTTACATGACGTATATATATTCTCTGCAGATTTTTTTTTTACATGACGTATATATATTCTCTGCAGATTTTTTTTTTTACATGACGTATATATATTCTCTGCAGATTTTTTTTTACATGACGTATATATATTCTCTGTAGATTTTTTTTTTACATGACGTATATATATTCTCTGCAGATTTTTTTTTTACATGACGTATATATATTCTCTGCAGATTTTTTTTTACATGACGTATATATATTCTCTGCAGATTTTTTTTTACATGACATATATATATATTCTCTGCAGATTTTTTTTTACATGACGTATATATATTCTCTGCTGATTTTTTTTTTTAAATGACGTATATATATTCTCTGCAGATTTTTTTTTTTTTACATGACGTATATATATTCTCTGCAGATTTTTTTTTACATGACGTATATATATTCTCTGCAGATTTTTTTTTTACATGATGTATATATATTCTTTGCAGATTTTTTTTACGTGACGTATATATATTCCCTGTAGATTTTTTTTTACATGACGTATATATATTCTCTGCAGATTTTTTTTTTTTACATGACGTATATATATTCTCTGCAGATTTTTTTTTACATGACGTATATATATTCTCTCCAGATTTTTTTTTTACATGACGTATATATATTCTCTGCAGATTTTTTTTTACATGACGTATATATATTCTCTGCTGATTTTTTTTTTACATGACGTATATATATTCTCTGCAGATTTTTTTTTTACATGACGTATATATATTCTCTGCTGATTTTTTTTTTACATGACGTATATATATTCTCTGCAGATTTTTTTTTTACATGACGTATATATATTCTCTGCAGATTTTTTTTTTTACATGACGTATATATATTCTCTGCTGATTTTTTTTTTACATGACGTATATATATTCTCTGCAGATTTTTTTTTTACATGACGTATATATATTCTCTGCAGATTTTTTTTTTACATGACGTATATATATTCTCTGTTGATTTTTTTTTTACATGACATATATATATTCTCTGCAGATTTTTTTTACATGACGTATATATATTCTCTGCAGATTTTTTTTTTACATGACGTATATATATTCTCTGTAGATTGTTTTTTACATGACATATATATATTCTCTGCAGATTTTTTTTTTTACATGACGTATATATATTCTCTGCAGATTTTTTTTTACATGACGTATATACATTCTCTGCAGATTTTTTTTTTTACATGACGTATATATATTCTCTGCAGATCTTTTTTTACATGACGTATATATATTCTCTGTAGATTTTTTTTTACATGACGTATATATATTCTCTGCAGATTTTTTTTTACATGACGTATATATATTCTCTGCAGATTTTTTTTTACATGACGTATATATATTCTCTGCAGATTTTTTTTTACATGACATATATATATTCTCTGCAGATTTTTTTTTACATGACGTATATATATTCTCTGTAGATTTTTTTTTTAAATGACGTATATATATTCTCTGCAGATTTTTTTTTTACATGACGTATATATATTCTCTGCAGATTTTTTTTTTTACATGACGTATATATATTCTCTGCAGATTTTTTTTTACATGACGTATATATATTCTCTGTAGATTTTTTTTTTACATGACGTATATATATTCTCTGCAGATTTTTTTTTTACATGACGTATATATATTCTCTGCAGATTTTTTTTTACATGACGTATATATATTCTCTGCAGATTTTTTTTTACATGACGTATATATATTCTCTGCAGATTTTTTTTTACATGACGTATATATATTCTCTGCAGATTTTTTTTTTTAAATGACGTATATATATTCTCTGCAGATTTTTTTTTTTTACATGACGTATATATATTCTCTGCAGATTTTTTTTTTACATGACGTATATATATTCTCTGCAGATTTTTTTTTTACATGATGTATATATATTCTCTGCAGATTTTTTTTACGTGACGTATATATATTCCCTGTAGATTTTTTTTTACATGACGTATATATATTCTCTGCAGATTTTTTTTTTTACATGACGTATATATATTCTCTGCAGATTTTTTTTTACATGACGTATATATATTCTCTCCAGATTTTTTTTTACATGATATATATATATTCTCTGCAGATTTTTTTTTACATGACGTATATATATTCTCTGCAGATTTTTTTTTTACATGACGTATATATATTCTCTGCAGATTTTTTTTTTAAATGACGTATATATATTCTCTGCAGATTTTTTTTTTACATGACGTATATATATTCTCTGCAGATTTCTTTTTTACATGACGTATATATATTCTCTGCAGATTTTTTTTTTACATGACGTATATATATTCTCTGCAGATTTTTTTTTACATGACGTATATATATTCTCTGCAGATTTCTTTTTTAAATGACGTATATATATTCTCTGCAGATTTTTTTTTTTTTACATGACGTATATATATTCTCTACAGATTTTTTTTTTACATGACGTATATATATTCTCTGCAGATTTTTTTTTTAAATGACGTATATATATTCTCTGCAGATTTTTTTTTTACATGACGTATATATATTCTCTGCAGATTTTTTTTTACATGACGTATATATATTCTCTGCAGATTTTTTTTTTACATGACGTATATATATTCTCTGCAGATTTTTTTTTTACATGACGTATATATATTCTCTGCAGATTTTTTTTTACATGACGTATATATATTCTCTGCAGATTTTTTTCTTTTATCTTTGCATACTGAATTGAAGCATTCTTTTCCAAGCCAAGGTATTTGTTTTTTTTCTGCTCTTCCAGGTCTTTGATGTCAGTATCTTCATCAAGCTGTATTTTTTTCCATTTGGACCTTCTTCTCAGCTTTGATGGAGCACTTGGCACATTTGTCTAAATCAAACTTTATTCCAATATCTCTGGAAAAGTTATGTACGATCTGTAAGAGTCGAATTAAGTCAGCATCTGAGTTGGCATACAGGTTGGTAAATAAATAAAAAAGTGGGGCAATATTGGCAGCTGGT
The DNA here is from genome assembly GCF_053919585.1 of Euprymna scolopes. Lineage (NCBI taxonomy): Eukaryota > Metazoa > Mollusca > Cephalopoda > Sepiida > Sepiolidae > Euprymna > Euprymna scolopes. Next base: position 78,491,094 of record NC_136508.1, on the reverse strand, counting down.
TTGGCTACCCCATACCCAGCATTACAATCTTCAAAGGAAGAAAAATAAATAAAAAACAACTTGAGGTCATCCATAAAGAGTAGGTGGTTAACTCTTCTGTTTAGGTCTTGTTGGCAACCTTGACTCAGATTGTACACACTCCAGTTTTTGTTGAGTAACTTGATTAACGGATATATCGTGAGGCAGAAGAGTAAAGAAGATAGGCTATCCTCTTGGAAGATTTCTCTTCTGATTTTAATATTAGGAATTTTTAGATTTGTAAGTGTGGTAGTTTATCACCTTTGCATATGTACAGCCATGGTCTCTTTGATTACTGGATAGATTTTATATGAATCTACGCACTACAGTAGCCACGTATGTGGAACACTATCATATGCTTTTTGGTAATCAATCTACACTATACTTATGTTTCTTTGGCTCTTCTTATAATCCTCAAGGATGGTCTTATTGATTAATAACTGGTCCTTGATACCTAAATCCTTCCTCCTGCACCCTGCTTGAAGCATGCTCCAGAAGAGAGATTTTGATAGATGCTATCTACAGCCAGGCCAATGAAGAGCTTGTAGGTAGTAATAAGGCAGCAGATGGGTCTGTACTTACTAGGACATCTTTCATTCATTTTTCGGTATGAGGGTTTTATCACCTCTTGAAAGCCATTCTGGCCTCTTCATCCCTCAATAATCTGTTGAAGCAACTGCTATAATGACCATGCAATGATGTTAAACGTTTAAACCAGAAATTGGGTAGGTTATCTATGCCAGACTTTTTGTAGTTCTAGAACCTATTTAACTGTTGTTTTATCATGCTAGTTGTTATCCCTGGCTCTGGCATTTCTGGTTTAGTTTTGTTGCTTTTTTTTTAACATCTTGTATCCATTGCGCCTCTTTATTGTATGTTACCTCGTTTTTGAAGAGAAGCTTCTAATAATCAAGTTCTTCCATTTGGGTGGCTTATCTACCATTATTGTGTCTCTTGTAAAGCTATGTCAGATTAGGTGAGCATTTTGCTTGATTATTTTATCTATTTATTTTTTTTCGGACTATTATTCTCATCTTTATTAGTTGTTGTTTTTCATCTTTTATTGGTTTGTTTATTCACAACGTTTCGGCCAACTATTCCTCTGGCCTTCGTCAGGTGGTAACCGCGACAGATATGAACTTCGAATCTCCTAACTGCATTCTCAGTCATCACTGCTATCCGTAGTTGTTGTCGTCTCACCACATTTTTGGCCAAGTAAACCTCTGGCACGCTTTGGGTGGGATTGAAACCGCTATCCTCAGCAGACAATGTTCATCTGGAACTGTAGAGATTCAACGTCTCTATCAACTGCGCCACGGGCCCCGAAGGGCGATCAAGGTTGCATTCTTTTGATCTTATGAATCCACGTTTTTGCTTGATTATTTTATTTTTGTTTTTTTTTTCCTTATTTTTGTTTCCTTTTGTCTTTATTCTTTTGACAAACACTGAGATTTTGCCCTCGAGTTCCCTATGTTTCAGCTCCCCTACTCTTGTACCATATTTTTCACTGAACCTGCAGATGGTGTTTTTCAGCTGTCCCTACATTACAGTGACGACAAGGAATTGTTTTATTTGAGACAATTCTCTTCTGCATAGGTCTAGCTGATTTTGGAGCTTCTATTCCCAGCATGGTGCTTTGTCTTTTGCCTCGGACTCACAGTATTTTTGCTGTTGGAAATAAGGGACCTTTTTTTTTTTTTCCTTTTTTTTTTTTTTAAGAATATAGAGTCCTGCAGCATAAGGTTTATTCGGTTTAGCTCTGTAAGGGATATATTATCTGGCACAAATCTCCCTAGAATCATAGACTCTGTGTGATGTGAAAAAGAAAGATTATAATCCTTTGCTATGTGTAGCGGTCAGAAGAACTAAAAGGAAAGACAAACAAAATTTGAACTCGGTTTACAGAAAGTTTTTAGAGAGAGAGAGAGAGAGAAAGAGAGAGAGAGAGAGAGAGAGAGAGAGAGAGAGAGTGTGTGTGTGTGTGTGTGTGTGTGTGTGTGTGTGTGTGTGTGTGTGTGTGTGTGTGTGTTTTGTTTAATTCTCTTCCCTTGAAGATCGTAATGCTGGGTATGGGGCAGCCAAACCAGCTGCCAGCATTCCTCTGCCTTTTAATGAAACCAACCGAGAGCTCTTTTTAGTATCCTTGCTACTACTTTAAGTGCAATTGTCTGGATCTCTGTTGCACTTGGTTCACCAAGAATATTAGTTTGGTAGGACTTCAGGTTCTTCTTCATAAGCCCTGTGGCGTCTGAGTGCATGTGTGTGTGTGTGTGTGTGTGTGTGTGTGTGTGTGTGTGTGTGTGTGCTTGCTTTAATAAAAAGTGCTTTTGCTTTTCAATGTAAAGTTTTCTTTTTCTATGTGTGTGTTTCTCTGTGTGTGTGTGTGTGTGTGTGTGTGTAAGGACAGGAATTGCTCAATGTTTATGTCCTTCATGTAAAGCTACCATAGTATACAAGAACTAAAAAAGCTTATTCCACATATAGTCATATGCAGTTTTTTTTTTTTCACATGTATTCGCTGGCCACTACATGTGGTGATAACATGTAGTTTTTGGAGGTGTATACAATTTTATACTTGCAGTAAGAGTTGATTGATGCCAATTGTATATAGAGGGAATATGGGACTCTTGTGTAATAATGTCTAAAAAGGCCTGTTTTACCATTTCAATTTGTTGTATCATCAATTAGAAAACTGTTATAAGGGACATAACTGCGTATCGAACTGGATACGAAACAGTATATAAAAGAGCTACCATTTTAAGGTAGGGGCGTCTTGTCTTGTTTTCAGTCTAGTCTTACATTTTAGTCTTGCAGTCTTGCTCTGCAGCCTTGCGTCCTACCAGTCTCACTTCTTACACTCTACAAGTGTATTCTGGTTAACCAAGCTTCACAGGGATGAAGTTCCTTTTTCTTTACCTTCATTTACATTTATCTAACTTCAAAAGCAAGCAGCGATTTTGTATTTGTATTATTACGAAGTATTAATAAACCTTCTTTTTGTTACACATCCCACTTGGCATATTTTGTCATATTATTATATACCATTGAAATAGTATATAACAGTTGGCAAACGAAGATGATTCTTTATCTCTTAACAGAGATAAATTACCGTATTAAAAGGACTGTACTATTCAATGATTTTTTGACAAAAATTTACAAGGATTTCGTTACTGAACTGCCATTAGGATCACGTGCGACAAAGAACTATTCGAATTTTCCTACATAAAGTAGTGGAAAGTACGGATTTCTCCGATAAGAACTCACGGAAAGGTAATAAAATTGTACTTGAAAGATATTGTCATAACAAATGCGAGGTAAAGTGAACTTTATTTATATTTTTGACAAAAAAATATTTGGGAAACGCAAACTAAATTCGAACCCGGCACCATAGGATTACGAGTTTTTCAAAAGAAAAGAAAGAACTCTTACGATTCTTTTTCTGTAAACAAAACAGAGACTATTGTTATAATTTCTTTTTTTTTTTTTTTTTCAAGTGCAACCGTATTTTTGTTGAAAAACAGTTTGTTCATCATTGTTTCGGGTAAATTAATTACAACTATTTGTTGTGTGAATTTGAAAAAGTATTATTGTGTAAAATTACGTTGTTGAAGCAGTTTATTTTGCAAAATCTGTAGAATTACTGTTGCTAAATTGTATGAACTTTGTTGAGACATTTATTCTTGCAAAACTTGTAGAAGTATTGTTGCTAATTTGCGAAAACGCATATTTACGACATTTTGTAGAATCATTGTTGTAAATTTTGGAAAGACATATTTTTAAGCTAAAATGGAACAATTGGCTGAGTTGACGAAGGTGCAGTCAAAAATGACACAACAATCCTTTGTGCAACAACAACAACAACAGCAAGAAATGGCACAACAAGAACAAACAAAAATACTTCAACGCCAAATGTCGACTCAACAAAAGAATTTGGAAAAATTAATTCAAACCTCGACAACTGAGAAAAAAAATAATTTTTCTGCAGAGGGTATTTCAAACTCTTTGTCAGAATTTCACTACTCTCTCGATACTGGCGTTACATTTCCAGCATACTATAGAAGGTATGAAACAGTTTTTACAAAGAGGTGTTCGGACTGGACCGACGAAGAAAAAGTTACGCTAATACTTCAAAAACTGAGTACTGACGAAAACACCAAGTATGCTAACTTAATTTTACCCAAGAAAACGGAAGAAGTGATCAATACTTTATCTAGAATATTTGATAAAAGAGACAACCTTTTCCACTCTAAATAATATAGATATAAATGTTTAAATTTACAGAAATCGGAATCTGAAGACTATTTAGAGTATGCTTGTACTGTAAATTGCTTATGTGAATCATTTAAATTAAATTAAATTTCTGCGGATTTATTTAAATGCTTGATCTTTGTGCAGGACTCACAGCACCAAGGGACAAAGATATCAGATCCTGGATTCTGACAATTATGGAGTCAGACCTAAATATAACTTTACAAAAAGTTACCGAGGAATGTCAACGTCTCATTAATATCAAGAGAGACAACACCCGCATTGAATAAAAAGCGTTTACAAGGTACAACATGTAAAAAGACAAAGAACCTCTAGAACATACAAGACCCAAGAACAAAAGACCCTCAGAATGCACAAGGACCAAAATTGTTAATACTGCTGAAGTACGAGACACACCAAATAGACCTGCTGGTTCAGGAATAGGATATGTTATGAATGTGGATTCAGAGGCCACAAGGGAACGTACTGTGACCAGAAGAAGAAACGAAGGACCGACAAAGTGACTGCGCTTCGCACGAGGAAAGAGAAAAGTTGCAAAAGGCATAAGTATGTCGATGTTCACATAAATGGACATCCTGTAACGTTACTCCTGGATAGTGGTGCGGACATCAGCATCATAGATGAAGATATCTGGAGAAGGATTGGTCGACCTGAACTAATGGAAACCAGCAAGATGGCGAAGAGCGTGTGCGGCAAAAAGTTGGAATTTAAAGGAGAACTGCGGTGCAACGTGACATTTGATGGTCAGATACACAAGTCCAAAGTGTACATGGTACCAGGAAGGAACACAAGTCTATTTGGAGTGGATTGGTTTGTCCCATTTAACTTATGGGAATAACCAGTTAATTCTTTTTGTAATAGGTTGAACACGAAGAAATCGAACCAAGTTGAAGGCTTCCTGGATGATGTAAAAGCAGAATTCCCAAGAGTTTTTGCCGAAGGACTTGGACACTGTGTGAAAATAGAAGCCAAATTTGAAGTGAAGAAAGATGCCACCCCGGTGTTCAAACCTAAAGAAATGTACCTTTTTCATCGATGGGCACAATCGAGAAGGAGTTGGAGAGACTTCAATAGTTAGATGTCATTGAAAAAGTTTACCATACGGATTGGGCCAGCGCGACTGTATGTGTGAAGAAAAAGAATAACAAAATCAGAGTCTGTGCTGATTTCTCAACGGGCCTGAATGATTGTTTAAAGGACCACAATTATCCCCTTCCATCGACAGAAGATCTATTCTCAAAACTAAACAGAGGAAAATTTTTTTTCCAAGATTGACTTCTTGGACGCGTACTTGCAAATCAAGGTCAATGATGAATGCTCAAAGTACTTGTGCATTAACACGCATAAGGGTATCTTCAAGCTAAAGAGGCTTCCTTTTGGCTTAAAGGTCGCCCCTGCTCTCTTCCAACAGATAATGGATACGATGCTTGCAGGGTTGGAATTTGCAATGGCATACCTTGACGATGTCTTGATAAAGGGCAGTAATTTGCAAGAGCACAAGAAGCACGTCAGAGAAGTACTTAAGAGAATAGAGGTGTTTGGTTTCAGATTGATTCCAGAGAAATGCGATTTCTTCATGGAAAGGATCAAATACCTGGGTCAAATAATTGACGAAGATGGACAAAGGCCAGATCCACAACGGACCGAAGCAATCGAAAAGATGCCAGCCCAGACTCAGTACCAAAACTACAGTCATTTTTGGGATTGGTACAATATTATGCGATATACATCCCTAATGTGCATAATTGGAGAGCTCCTCTTAACGGGCTACTAAAAAAAGGCAGTAGATGGAATTGGACAAAGGAATGTGAATCTGCTTTCCAGAAAATTAAGAAATATCTACTGTCAGATCTGGCATTAGTGTCTTGTTTGCAGTCTAGTCTTACGTTTTAGTCTTGTAGTCTTGCCCTGCAGCCTTGCGTCCTACCAGTCTCACATCTTACACTCTACAAGTGTATTTCGGTTAACCAAACTTCCCAGGGACGAGCGTTTAGCTCTCACATGCTAAGTTCCTTTTTCTTTACCTTCATTGACATTTATTTAACTTCAAAAACAAGTAGCCATTTTTTATTTGTATTATTACGAAGTACTAATAAATCTTTTTGTTACACATCCCACTCGGCGTATTTTGTCATATTATTATATACCATTGAAACAGGATATAACAAAAACAATGTACAGATATAATGATATAAAATATATTTATTTTGACAGGTACAATAATAGAAGTCCATGTCAGGTAGCAACAACTGATAACTGAGTTGGCAAGTAAATCGCTAATAGTTTGCTATCAATTTGCATTTTCCATTCGCAGCTTCAACTCACAACTATCAACTTAGCTCTCTTTAAATATATGTAAACCATAGTCATTTTTTCGAGCCGCATCACAACACAATTGATACTGTCTCCTTTTTTTTTCACTACTACCTTGAATGGACAGCTTGTCAGTACATGTAAGCACATGATAAGTACCAGTAAAATGTTGCGTGAGGAAGGATGTCATAGTATTTTCTCATAGAAAAACTTGGTCGATGGCAAAATGTCTTTTGTGACCAAAGGTTTTGTGGTCTGCTGCTAAGGGTTCATAGATGAGAGTTAATTAAAATATGATTGTCATTTGTACACATACAAAGCTGGATCTGTTGCAATTAAATCCATCAGCATCAACATCTGACATAAGCTACAGGGGTACTATGTGGCGAGTTGGGCAGCAAGATGTCAGTTCACGTTATACTTGAACTTCTGCATGTCAGTACAGTTGGGGAAGCAGGAACCTAGAAGGGAATTCCAAAATCTAGCGGTTCTGGGGAAGAAACTACTGGAGTAGAAGGCTCTCTTACATCTAGGGATCTCAACTGTGAAGGGGTGGGATTTTGCTGTTTGTCGGGTTTGTTGGGGGTATTTACATTGAGGGAGTACAAGTGCTTGCAGTTCGTCAGAGCATTCACCGTTGTTTGTATTTCTTTTGCACTTTGTTCACCGGGTATATTCACCAGGTAATTTTTGGAATTTTATTTTTATTGCTTCTATAATTACTGGAATAGTGCAAGGCCTTGGTATTTCGTTATCTTCTTAAATTTTTGAAATTTTCTAGAATCAAAATCAAATAATGAATATTGATCAAAATTAGAATAAAGATTCTCAGCATAAGATTTAGTATCATTATACCTTGATTTTAATTTTTGTAAGGGGGCATAAGTGGTGCAAAAACAAAGAATTAATTTTATTCGTCTAGTGACAGGTATTGCACAATTAAAGATCTGTTTCATTCATGGAGAAAATTATAAAGAAAATCATTTTTAAGCGATGAATGGAAATTTGTAGGCAGCATAAATCTAGTATATATGAATTTTTGTTGAGTTATCTCCCTTGTTTTTGATATTTTTTGTGTTAGTGGCGGGTGCAACAGACACTCCTTGGTTACTCATAAAATTTGCTTTTCTTATTTAAAAGTAAAAATACTTGATCAATGTATGTAATTTTCGGAATATTATATTTCCGTTCTGTTATAGGTATTCGCATCATACAGATTTTCCTTTTATTTTCGTTTTTTAATATGGAGGGCATTTTTTACAAAAATCGGAAAAGCATAAAAAGGGAGACTAAAGAGTTCTTTTTCATCACAGGGTTATTACAATTTGATAACCCTGTACAGGGGTACCTTTTTAGGATGTTAATTGCAATATATTGAGATTAGGTAAACATAAACACTTGAAAACTTTAATTAAAAATTGAATACCTTCATTTTAGTTAATTCTGTTTTCTATTAAATGCATCTAAAATTAAATCAAATAAATTAATTAAGCATTTTGCAGTATAAATAAAACAAAATGAAAAAGTGGTCAAGAAATAAGTATGCAAAAAATAAATGTTATCAAAGGCAAGATAAGTTACTCTTCCACCTACCTGGATAAGATTTTTGTGTTTCATCTTATTTTAACGCGTTTGTTGATTCAAAAGAATGTGTGCCTTTACTCTGTTCAGTGAAAACAGAAAATAATCATGGCAATGAAAATAATCATCTCACAGTGGGGAACACTTGATAATTGCTTAAAAATTGAAAATGAACCAAAATACTGCTAGAACCCGCCCAATAAATGCCATGGCAACAATAAGTAATAAAAAAAAAAGACAAGACAGCAAAGTGACTCTGCAACATGCTACAACAATCTCTAAGGACTCTTGTAACCATCTGTCTGCATTCACCTCATGGCCTCCTTTTATGCAACGAGATTTTGCATATAGGCCACAAGATTTTGCATCACTTTGCAAGACCGCTTAGTTATAAAAGTTGTGGGTGCCGCCATTTTGATTCTTTCTTCCTTTCCCCGACAGCTTGATTCCACATGACGCACACATGCACGGACGCTTTAATGGTAATTTCTCTACACTCCCCCCTGATCCCATGATTACAGACAGGGCAGGGAGGTGGCGATCATCTTCGCTAAGCACTCCTTCGATGAGAAATGACACAAACTTCATCCTCGTGTGCATTCGTCTGCAGTCTGAGGGGCAAGAATCACTGCATCCACTGGGAGGCTGCTAATATCCAAATCACTGCCTGATGAAGCTGGTCTAAACCAGAACGATGGTTCACTGGTCTCCGAATCTGCTTTCGGTATTCAATGGTGGTTTGATTGCATTGCCGGTCATAAGTCTTTTATGTGATGGGGTACACCATCAGCCTGCAATCAGTGTAGACTGATGCTAATCAGATGCAAAGAAAACATTATTTCACCATTGCAGAGAGGACTTGTCCCCTATTGACTGAGGTATGCCTCTAGTTCTATGCATTTCTTGCTGTAAATTTGCATTTGAACACTTGCAGTTGCATGATAGTTAGTGAAGTGTTAAAATTAAAGTTTTAACCTACCAAATACTGTTTCGTGCACACAAAAAAATCCATCATTCTTTTTCTCCCACTGACATGTGAGGTAACCATGCAAACAAAAATCCATTGTTCTTTTTTCCACTGACACGCAAAGTAACCATATGTACAAAATGACTCCGAGTGAGCAAAAAATCTTCTCCCCAATCAGGAATACTGGCTTTTTATATGCTCAAATTCACCATATGCAAATTAAGATGTGGTCGAATTTGAACATATGTCACCTTTTCGTTTCCTATCAGTTGGGTTTCAAGTTTGAGCGTCGCACACACCACCCTTGGTCACTTGTTTCTGTGACTGTTGTCACACACCTCCCTGATTAACACATCACACAGGCTGCATCCTGGCGGTGGTCATCTTTGTTGACTACTTCTTTGCAATTATGAGGCCTCTTCAGAACCGTGGGCTTTATCTCCTGCCTCATGACCATCTTCTGAGTGTGTTTTGTCATTGAGTATCAGGCTTTCTAACCTGCTCTCCAAGGATGTTGTGCTGTGGGAATTTTTTTCTTATGAGACTACATGGTATCAGAGTGCAGGTCCTTCACGTATCAGGGTGCACCATTCACCAAGATGAACTGTGGACTGATTACCTTGGTTACGCGACTCTGACTAAATATCCTGGTACACCGACTCTCTGGTGCCTTCATCCACATATAGTCTCCAATTTGGTATGGACCATGCTTGGGGCCTGCTACTGGTGGCATAACATCGATTTTTTTCACCTGGACCTTGTACCAGTGTATGGCATTACCTGGTGAGGTCAAAGATGACTTGTCTTTTGGAGTCTCATTGTACCAGTAGACTGCCTCTGTATGGAACAGAGCATTCTAGCCACGATCTATTTCACTGTGTAATGGCATCGCTCTGCTATGCTGTTCCCAGCTGGGGCATATGCACAGCGAAATCTCAAGTTCTTGACCGATTCATCTGAAAACGTCCTGAATTCTTTGCTGTGGAAAGCTGTTATTATCTGTCAGTAGTTCGCGATGTGGGCCACGTTCAAGAAAGACCACTTCCTGTTGGTGAATTATAGTTGCTGAGTCTTGCCATGCTAATTGCCTCTACAATGAAAACTGCGACAGCCGCAATCCATGATAGTAAGGAAATGGTAAGCACCATAGTGTGTAATCTCCATTCTCAACCATTGCCAATCACTGTTCGCTTCCAGCTTTCCTTTCTCCCAGTGAACTCACGCTGGATCTATGCACGTTCGTATTGCCAATCTGACTGCTGCTTTTGTTGTTGCAGGGCAAACCCTCCCAGCAAAATAAGCAGTGTGTCACACTCCTGGATATCCACTGTTCCTGTGAATGGACATGATCTGGGCCACATCTAGCTCGGTGACATGCACTGTACCGATCAGTGACTTGAGTCCCACATCCTTCTTCATGGTATTGAACCTTCATTTTGGTAAGCACGTCAATTGATCAGCCATGTTGTGAATTGACGCAACATCTACTGAGAGCTCATATTCCTCTACCAATTCTTTGAGGGTATTCAGTCGTCTTCTAATGAGCATCTCACTGGCAGCGTTGGTGTGAACTCACACTTTCCCGCTGAGAGTTTCTGACATCCAGTTGTGTATATTTTTCCTCGTCATTGTTATCTTCCATTTACCTTCGATATTATATATATGTGTGTGTGGGTGTATGTGTGCATGTGTGTTATATAATAGCATGAATTGTGTACCGGCTTTGCCCGGTTGAAGTATGCCCCCCACCTGAACTGTAAAAACCAATTAAACTACAAATGTTAGTAGGAGCCATGGTATGACATAAAGGTCCGCTCCACAAAATCTTCTGCGACAAGTTAATTCCTCTCAACATGCCATCCAATTCAGCCAGATTAATATGCTGCACATTGTTCTCAGCCAACAAGCATTCTATACCACAGTTCCATTTTTTTCTAATGCCATTCCTGTTGCTAGCACACTAGCATCTATCCATACTTTCAGTTCCCGGCTAACCATGCACTAGTCCTCACAAGCTGGATCATTTCGCTTTACTGCGTCCACAGTCTCGCACGTCATATGGCAGAGTAGAAAGTCTGTCATTCCAGCTGTTTGTGATTGAACAGGCTCTTCTCTTTATTACTCAGCATGCCACACACAACCACGCACATATTGGAAGGTGCCCTACGGGCTTTCCACACAAGGAAAATACAGTCCGTCATGTTATGATATTGGGAATTTCTGGGATTGCGTTCCTTCTTTTCCAGTGCCAGACACCATGCTCTCTGTCAGCCAACAGCACATGTGTGCCATCCCCAAGTCATTCCGGGTCCATTCATTCTAGTCCGAATCGAGCTAAATATTCCCAGACTCAAAAGGCGGGCACAAGGTCTTCATCAACAAAGATATCATCGATGTAAGCTGACATCATGTGGTCCACAGCTTCAACCTGTGATAGCACCATGCTAATGATAGCCTTCATTATGAGGGGAGCCACATTCAAGTCAAACCCTAAACGTGTCAGACAATATCTATTTCCATCGACCTCTACAGTCTAGTATGGCCACAGTGTCTCGTGAACTCATACTTAGAAATACACTCTCCTGAGGTCAAGCAGTGATGTGTTTGGCCCTTTTTGGCCCCACTCGCAGATCTTTGCAGTGCAAGCATCTGCATTTGCTGTGAATGCATCTATGTGATTGTTGAGTTTGTGGTTATCACTAGTTGCACCTTTGCCTTATCTGGCTGCATCACGGCCATCAATGGAATTGATCCCTTGGCAGGTCTGAGTTGTTCTTTTGGATATAACACAAGCCAACACTTGGCCACCCATGCCCGGAGTTTTTGATCATACTCTGGTCGAAGCTCTGCAGTCACTCGATATTCTGGCACTCCATTACGCAGTCCTTCAGGTGGGTGTTATCTGCCCATTTCCATACTGCTATCCATGCTCGCTTCTGACGGTCAAACATAATAGTAAAGTCAGATTCATTGATGATGATAGCTGCACACATGGAAATTTTCCCAACGCCGATCCAGAGTATACCCGTACGTCCAACAGTGATGACTCCCAATTCTTTTATCGCATCGATCCCTGACAACAGATCAAATCCCAGCGGTTTACCATGCACCACCAGAGCATCAATAATAACATAATCACTATCGTTTGGTAAAATAGTATCTTCTCCTCTTCCATAGCATGTGCTGAATGAGCCTCCAATAGACAGGACGTCCACTTTTGCTGCCTTCCCGGATTGACATCAATTCACATCTATTATTGTATGTGAGCATCCTGTGTCAATTAATGCCGAACATTGCATTCCATTAACGTAGACGACAATCTCCAGGAGCACTGCATTTACATCTTGGTTGCAGAGTGGGCTGGCATTTATACCATTTCCCAAACAGTCCTGGGTTGAGTGTCCAATTTTGCCATATCGGTAGTAATAGGTTCCATGGCTCCGGCAATTTCTTGCTATGTGACCCTTGCAGCCACATTTGAAGCAGTTTACACCTGTGCCAGGGCTATCCCTAGTAGGAACAGCAGATTTACCATTTGATGGACTCACGGCTGCAACCAAATGAAGGCTTTCGTCCCTGGTTGATGTCAACAACCTTGCTCTTGTTATTAGATCTTTCATGGTTTGGGTCTCAATTTTTGGTGCCTGTTGAAGTTAATGGAAATTGCATCAGAAAATCCTGTGACAAATACCAGTTTGGCAAGTTGTTTGAGTCAGACTCCCTCAAACCAGCCAGTTCAACCAACCGTTTGATGTTGTTCGCATAAACGTCCACCTGCTCACCAACCCATTTTACCATGGTTAACTTCCTGTGGTTGCTTAGTCATATTTTCGCCATCATAATGTCTTAAATAGCTTGAAAGTTTTAACCTGCTGAATACCGTTTTGTGCACAAAAAAAAAACTGTTATTCTTTTTCTCCCACTGACACATGAATCCAAAACAAAAATCCATCATTCTTTTTTCCACTGACATGCAAAGTAATTATACATACAAAATGATTCAGAGTGAACAAAAAATCTTCTCCCCAATCAAAGAAATACTGGTTTTTTATATGCTCAAATTTGACATCTGTAAATAAAAATGTGCATATGTTACCTTTTCATTTCCTTTCGTTGGGTTTCGAGTTGGAGCGTTGCACACGCCACCCTTGGCCGCTTGTTTTCGTGACTGTTGTCACAGTTAGACTTATTTTTTTAGACAAATCTTGTGGGCAAGATTTTGTTGAAAACTTGTTTTTCACGCTAAACTTAAAATAGGTGAGATATCAGTTTCCATAAAGTTTTCACCAGAACCAAACATGTCAAACTGTATTGGATCATATCCGATTATTAGAGAATGTTTTTCCTAATTCAGATGCAGAAAGGCATTAAGTAACTCAATGCCTCTGCAGTTATTCCCTAAAATGTGATCTTGAATTAATTTTCCCATTTGGAAACATTTTTGAACTTCATTGTACTTTCAACTTTATTGCGATAATTAAATCGTGATTCTCCAAGTTTTGAGCTAACTTCCTTCCTCAGTCTAGAAGGATTGTTATTTTCTCCCTCGATAAGGGAACATGGGTTGTAATTTCTTCCTCGTTAGGGAACATTACCCAATGATGCTTCAATAACCCCACCAAGGATACAATTGAACATTTCAGCTTTCTGCAAAAGGAATCGTATCAAAAACCCCCATCTTTTACCAACATTGAAAGGCCATCTATCAGATCTGAAGGATCGAAGCTAAACTTGCCAAAGTTTTTGCAAACACAGATCTTGAAAGTTACAACTTCAAGATAAGTGTTGACTTTGTGAATTTTTAAGCCTTCACAATCCTTTTCAGTTGAAGGGATCGATTCTCCACATTCTAAGATATCCACTTTCCCAGGTTTTACCTTTTTCCTTTGAGAAGGGGTTAATTTATTGCTAATCGCCTGGGGGACTGTATTGGAGAAAGCCAACAGGGATGCTCGGTCATTTTTGCAGGCCAAAGTGCTCTTCCTCTTGGGCACTAGTTTTTCAAATCCCACTTTCTGACCCTTGTGTCACATCATTCCCCCATGGAGGGAGGATGAATAACTTCACCAATGGGAAAACTCAGAGTTATTTCCCTTTTTAATTAGTTTATATCTATCATCTTTTGTATATATATATATATATATATATATATATATATATATATATATATATAATCATGATGTTTTTACAATTTTTACTGGTCTTTTGTAAACTATAGCCATTACTAGACTTATTTTGATCTCTCTTTCTAGAGAGGTTGTTAAAAATGATTTATAAAAAATGGCAGACCGACACACTTCCTCATAAAGTTTGATTTTCTTAATTAAAAAAAAAAGCCACTTCATCAATTTACATGATTTTATGAATATGACATTTTCGTTCCGTGATGAGTATGTAAAGCAAAGATTTCTCTGTATTTTCTGTATTTATGTTTTTTTGGGTTTTTTTTTAATGAGATTGAACTTTGGACTGACACCTTTGTTCTGTGTCCAATTAAACTTATTGTTTTTAATAGTTAACGTTATTGTTTTCATTACTAACATGTGTGTGTTTACAATGTAATTCATCAACAATTCAATTGAACAATTATCTCCAAGTATGTTTGTCAGAGATATGTCTTTACATCCTTCCTTTTTTCTTGAAAATTATTTTGGACGCATACTTTGAGATGGACATTTCCTCTTCTTGTTGTTTTTAACAACAAAATAATAAGGATGCTTACACTTGTAGCAAAATAAGTTCTGCACAGCAATAAGAGAGAGAGAGAGAGAGAGAGAGAGAGAGAGAGAGAGAGAGAGAGAGTGTGTGTGTGTGTGTGTGTGTGTGTGTGTGTAAGAGACTATAATGTTGCTTGATCAGTCGTTCGTTTACAGCTAAGAATGATTGTTTTCTTTAATGCCCTTTTCTGATTATGTAAGGCCAAATCTACTAATTTGCGAAAAAGTTTTCATCTCCAAATATTTATTTATTTATTTATTTTTTACAACAGTGGTCACCACTTATCAAGGCCCGGAAGCCACTCAGGGATAAGGGTTATTGCAAGTACATTACGTTAGTGAGGAGATTTGATGAAGTGTTTACTTAAGGGGGCGGTTCATTAGGAATTTGTTAACGTTGGACTTGAACACATCCAAGTTGTAGTCAGGTGGGAAGCAGGCAGACGGAACAGAGTTCCACAGGCGTGCAGTTCTAAGAAAGAAGCTTTGTTCATGGAATCCACGTTTTGATTTAGGCACAGATAAAGAGTGGGGGAAATTTTTCACAGTGAATTCAGCTAGACGGGTGTTTTTCGTGAAAGATTGGCGAGGGGGGACCAGAGATTGGAGTTCAGACGAGCACCTGCCATGGAAATAACGATAAAACAAGGATAGGCTCGTAACGTCTCTTCTGTGGGAGAGAGGTTGCAGGGTAGAGAAAAGGACATCCCCCACTAAGCCACGAAGTTTATTTTGTACTCTGTCAAGGCAGGATAGGCTGTTTTTAGCAGCTCCTGCCCAGATATGGCAGCGGTATTCCATCCTTATTAATGGCTTTTGGTTTATTTTTTTCTTTGGTTTAGTTTTATAACATATCAGTCCTTTTCAGGTTATCTAATACCGAATCCAATCATTTTGTAAAAAGGTTTTATGCGTCAAGTGCTTTACATATTCAAATATTTATTCAGTTTGGTTTGGTTGCTTTGTTTAATGGCATATCAACCCTTTTTGGGTTATTTAATATAAAATCCAGTCATTCTGGAAAAAGATTTTATGTTTCAAATTCTTTATATCTTTTAATACTCATTCATAGTGTTTGGTTTGACTGTCTTTTTTTTTTTCCAGCATATAAACTCTTTTCAGTTTATTCAATGCCAAATCTTGTAATTTTGTCCAAGAAGCAGAAACTAATGATTGGTATGTGGTAACAATATTCCATGCTTGGACGAATGGTGACTTTATAGAAATATAGGGCACTGGCAGGTGTGAGAAGTTTTCATGCTTGGTAGAGTAACCCCACCATTTTTTTGCAGCAGATTTTCCAATATCTTCTATGTATTTGTTCCAATTCATTTTACTGGTGGATGTTAGGCCGAGGAGTTTGAAAGTTGAACCCTCAGAAAGAGTGCTATCAGCCATGGTAACCAATGGTTGGAAAGGTTTCTTATAATTGTTGAAGGAAAACACGCTTTGTTTTGGTAACATTAAATGTAACCATCCATTTTTGTCGTTATTCTACTACATGCTGAGGGTCATTTTATAAGGATTCAGCCATTGTTTTGAATTTGTATGCATTCAATTTGACGGTATGTCGAGAATAGAGGGCTGACTAGAGCTAAGATTAGTTTGTTAGTTAGAAAATGCTGCTGTAGATGCTACGACAACAGTGATTATGATGGTAGTCATGATTGATGTGCTGGAGAAGGAAATGTTGGAATTGCTGTTGCTGATGATGATGACTGTCATCATCATGATAGTAAGAATTCTATCTCCTTTATTAGATGACTGCTTCTAGGTGAAAGTTTCTAAAGGATTGCAGTCATTGTGGCTTAGAAGAACAAATGGAGACTTACCTTTAAAAAGTTGATTTTTAGCAGTAGTTGGGTACAATCTATATATATAAAAGTGAAAATATCTGCCTGTCTGTCTGTCTACGTTTCCCTACCAAATAACTCTGTCAATTTTCGGTTTACAGACTCGAAATTTGACATGCGGGGTATTGAGATTTGGCAAAATCTTTTTTATTCGATTTTGGCCAGAAATTTTGCTGTCAACAATTTGACCTTTGAGAACCCTACCAAACTCCTCTGACAATTTTGGGTCTAAACACTTGAAATTTAAGATGTAGGTTACTTTGACATGGATCAAACTTTATAATTTTATTTGAGCCCAAAACAATAAATGTTAAGGGGTCATAATTGGGGTCAAAGTTTTAAAAAATTGACCTCTGTGGTCTCTACCAATTTATTCAGCCAATTTTTGGTTTAAACATTTGAAATTTTACATAAAGTGTATTCAGACATAGTGCAACCTTTTTAATCGGTTTTTGGCCGAAAATATGGTTGCCAAGGGGTCAAAGTTCAAAAGATTTGACCTTTGCGGTCTCTAGCAAACTATTCGGCCAATTTTGGGTCTAAACATTTGAAATTTTACATAAAGAGTATTCAGACATATAGCAAGCTTTTTAATCAGTTTTTGGGCGAAAATTTGGCTGGCAAAAGGTCAAAGTTTATAGAGTTGACCTTTGCAGACTCTACCAAACTCCTGCGCCAATTTTGGGTCTAAACACTTGAAATTTTAAATGTAGGTTACTTGGATAGGGATCAAACATTTTAATTTGAGCCCAAAACAATAAATGTTAAGGGGGTCAAAATTGGGATCAAAGTTAAAAAAAAAAATTGACATCCACAGTCTCTACCAATATTTCTCTATGGTAGTTAAGGAAGCCTATTATATAGAAAGGCATTACCGTACATATTCACACTTTTTAATATAAACATATGCACATAAAGTTATGAACAGTACATTGGGCCTGAGCAAAGCCGAATGGAACTGCTAGTATGAATGAATTTCATAGTAAAATTTGTCATCGGCAAGTAATTTTTATGATATGAAAACCTTCGTATTCGCATGCTTTCTCTAATACTTTAAAGTGGCTGCCATTTTTTTTTCTTGTTACATAAGACACTTGAAAGTAAATGGATAAATAAACAAACAAAATAAGTAATAAAAATAAATAAAATAAGTTATAAATAACTAATTAAATAAATAAATAAATACAATAATTACAATCAAATGAAATAACAATTAATTCCTTTCCATTTTAAATTCATGTCGTCGTATTTTTTTATATTTTATTATCATCATCATCAATATATGTGTGTATGAAGATTTTTTTTGTGGCACAAATTTAAAGTTTTAAAAAGAATAAATGTAATCATAGTGAAACAAGGGACAACGTTACATGTTGAGAAGGTAAGAACGGGTATAAAACAACTTTGTTTTCCTATATTTAATAGTCAAAAGACTGTTCAACTAAAACCTAAAAGTTCTAAGAAAAGTACAAAAAAAAAAAGAAAAAACACAATTCGTCGAAAAACTAGATCTCAAGGCGCTTTTGAAATGTAACTCTTCGAGAGTGAAACAAAATTACCTTTAGAGCTAGATAAAAAAAGAGAAAGTGATAAAGTAGGCGAAGAGAAAAAAAAGAGAAAGTGATAAAGTAGGCGAAGAGAAAAAAAAAGAGAAAGTGATAAACTAGGCGAAGAGAAAAAAAAGAGAAAGTGATAAAGTAGGCGAAGAGAAAAAAAGAGAAAGTGATAAAGCAGGCGAAGAGAAAAAAAAAGAGAAAGTGATAAAGTAGGCGAAGAGAAAGTGATAAAGTAGGCGAAGAGAAAAAAAAGAGAAAGTGATAAAGTAGGCGAAGAGAAAAAAAGAGAATGTGATAAAGTAGGCGGAGAGAGAAAAAAAGAGAAAGTGATAAAGTAGGCGAAGAGAAAGTGATAAAGTAGGCGAAGAGAAAAAAAAGAGAAAGTGATAAAGTAGGCGAAGAGAAAAAAAAAGAGAAAGTGATAAAGTAGGCGAAGAGAAAAAAAAAATGAATCAATATGTTATTTTTATTGTCCGATGACAGTGAACAAATAGAGTGAGTGAAAAATGTGGAGGTAGCACTGGAATTGATAGAGGTTGATTGACACATGTTCCAAGCAATACAAAACACCCTGCACCCCATGTTAAGAATGGCGACCAGTGGATGATGAAGGTCTTTATATCATAAGAACTACTTGCCGGCAACAAATTTAACTGATATCCGTTCATATCAGACCTTAATAGCCTGCGCGAGCCTTTTCTAGTCTCACACAAAAACATGCGTTCACATCTCAAGCTATATTACTTGTCATATATATACGTGCACACAAACAAACACGCCCACGTCCACACACGTACATGTATTCACGTTCGCGTACATACACTCACATTCACGTGTATACACACACACATGCTAACATACACACATGTACTCACATACACGCACGCATGGACAACGTCACTTTCACTTTCAAAGGAAATCCACACATGCGCAAAAGACCACCGAAAGCACCTATAAAAGAAAGAGCAATAAGCGGCTTCTTCCTTTTAGGCCCAGCTTTCGAGCTGTACGGTCTACGGACCGACAGTGTGCCTTTTCGGCATGCGCGTGCACCACACCACTTGCTACTATGTGGGACAAAAAGCTAACAGACCGTACGTACACTTTATACGCTTTCTCTCTTCATTAACTGGATTGACATTCTCATTCTATCTCTCCTTCGTCTTAGTCCATCAACACAGTCATGTGCGCGACTCTCTACTGAGCTTAACCCTTTCTTTCTACAGGCCAGCTTGCCACTTCGCGTTTCTCTATTGCATTCCCTTTCCTTCCACGTGCGTAGTCGTCAACGGCCGAATGAACACGTGTACACCCAAGACTTTCATTTCTCAACAGAAAATAAACGACATGTTTATTTTATTCCAGCATTTGAGTTCTTTGTTTCCTTCATTCAATTCGTTTCATTATTTTTTCTTGTAGCGAGTTAGGGTATTTATATCCTGGTCCGCAACAAGCCCTAGAAATCAACTTTTTAATGGTGAGTTTTCATTTTTGAGAAAAGATTATGAATTTTATTAACAACCCAGGATTGAATGCTGATTATATTTTTATTACCATCAAAATCGATGAAATAGCCCATTTTTCAATCAAATCAATTGATTGTCTGCTCTAATTGGGGACCCATCGCAATGCACCTGGAGAAAGTTTCACATGCTTCTTGCAGTAACTAAGTTCATAATACATTATAATCTACATTGCACTGTAGAGGACCTATTGTTGATTTTATAAAATTATTTTATATGTAATGGCTTGCATAAATGTTTAAAATGCAAATGTCAAGTATCATGCTTCAATTGTGTTCTAAACAGAAGCATTTATTTCAAACATGTCACTGTCATATTAAAGAACCTACTGTTGATTTTTATGTTGGGCGTTTCAGCTTGTGTGACAATCAAACTTCTCAAATGCTTTTGTGATGTTAGGTTGTGTAAGGTGTTAACTTTGGTCAAAATCGCCTGCTACTTTTTTCATCGGATTATTTAGATTATTGATAATTATTGAAGACATTCCAACCCAGAACCTAAGAACACTGCCAGGCACATAAAGTACTTTGGTATGAAATTTCATAAAAATCGACCCAGCCGTTTTTGAGTCTATAGGGGACGAACTCACAGACACACATATACACAGACATATAAAAAAAGTTCCTTTTATATAACAGTAGAGAGTAGAAATAAATTGCATTGGTGGCATTTATGGGGATCAATCAAATGATAATGGACCGGTCCAATGTTCTTCTTTGAAAGATCCGAGATTCGTTCTCCACTCACCATTTCTTTTTATATAACTGTCTCTGTTTTATCATTACTTTCATAGCAAGTGCTCGACTGAACTCTAATCTATGACTCCCGTTGTCAAACTTTCACAAAAACATTCGACTAGCTACAACAACTATATACAATCCCCCACTCTTTATCTGTACCTGAATCTAAATGCAGATTCCTTGAACAAAGCTTCTTTCCCAGAACTGGCCGCCTGTGGAGCACTATTCCACTGACCTACTTCCCAGTTGAATACAATATGGTAGCCTTGAGCTGTCCTCATAAATAATCAAATTCTACCCACTTTATACCATTAATAATTACTACACTACCAACTTATATTCATCAATCCCTATCTTCGAGTGGCCTTGGGGCCTTCATAAGTGGTGACTTCCAAGTAAGAAAAATATGATGTCATACAAATACAGGATGACCCGCTCAAAATACCACCCATGGAATCGTTAATAAAATTCACAATTCTTTCTGCATTTTTGAGATTAAATAAAAAGCAATAAAAACTACTTGAAAACCAAAACAAATGAGCAAGGTAAGTATAAACTTAACGGTAACATTTATTTTTTGTATATATATATATATATATATTTTTTTTTTTTCGTATAGTTGTTTGTTGACTTCTCTGTTAAATTACCAAAATTAGTGAAATGAGAGTTACAAAACTGCCGAAAGTAAGATTCAGGTCCACTTTCTATTCTGTTCAAGTGTTACATTGTGGGGTGGTGTTCATATATACACGTCGTGTTATTGTGCGTCGTTTTACTAAATGTCTGTTGTGGGGTTAAGAATTCTAGCTGGTCATGATTAAACCAGAACATTCAACCATCGTGGATTAAATATAACTTATCGTTAAAAACCCTGTACAGATCTGCGAGTTCGATAGAAAGATTCCAGGGTTTGACAAGATAAACTTGAAGCAGGTCGGAGGTTACATCGACCGAAACGTTGTGAGAATGATATAACTTTGTGAATTTCTTTGTGGATTTTGTATCATGCTTATTTCCGCATCAGTTTCTATCGTTTTATCTTAATTTATTACTTTTCCGTTTATTATGTTGTCGGGTGGTGTTCATATATATATATATACGTCGTGTGATTGTGTGTCATGTTACTAAATGTCTATTGTGGGGTTCTTCACTATCTGAACCCTAAGTTATCGTCTTGCAGTCTATTTACGTTCCGTGATTGTTGGTCTTTTGACTCACTGGAACCTGTGGACGAAAAGCATTTCAACTCCAAAACGATGGTTGATTTTATATAGTATTGTATTTGTTTATTTGTTTCCAGGTGTCGATCGCAGAAGAGTGGGAAATGAATATCTTTGCATTGGTGGTTAATTCTAGTCTCCATTCCGAGACACGTCAGCTCCTTCCCCGGTGAAGGGGTGGACAACCTGTTAAACCATCCACTCTGTTTGACATCGTCTTTCCAACTCATCTATTTTCTTAGCTAACCAGAACACGCGACAACAAACACGTACTTCTGATGCTGGGCAACTCTCTTCTGGTAGAACTTGTCCAGTTTACACCTCAACATATTTTGACAACTTTTATCAAAACATAATTTCACATCTCATGTCATGTTTACTTCCAATTAGATAGATAGATAGATAGATAGATAGCTCGATGGATAGATAGATAAGAGCTAATTTCTCTTCTGTTCCACAACTATATAACATAAAGAGAATCTAATGCTGAATGTATATCTCTGCATTGCAAACACACCTGGCTACGACTGATTTGACTCATGATGATCATCTTTAGTTCAGAAAGAGTTCGGGGATTGTTTTGTGAGATATTGTCTTCGTGAAATCTCCACAGATAAAAATTCTGGGGAGATATGATCTGGTAATTTGTAAGACCATGCAGGACCACACCTTTTACTGATAAGACGATCAGCAAAGTGTCCCTTATATCAAAACAATAATCAGGCATAAACTGTAGTTTATTTGTACAAAATATGGTTGGATCGCAGAAACAAGTTTGGATTTTATTAACAATCTGAGGGAACAGGGAGTATTGGAGGGAGTATTGGAGGGAGTATTGGAGGGAGTTGGTTAAGTAAAAGCAATGTTTCCAGTTTAGTTGATGAGTAGAATGTCCATTGGTTGTCCAACTCCAATTCAGATACTAAGATTTTGTGAGGCGAAACATGAAGGCGATCAGTATCAACATTGAGTCTAAAAAGAGCCTTGCAAATGGTCGCTTGATATACAAGCGGACAAAAGGACGCCTGCACCAACATCTGAATGTAGGGAAGGAGATGTTGATTAACATTGCATCAGAGAAACGCGCATGCAGAAGGGAGAACAGCATTGCCAACAGTCCAGGTAACACACATGTTTGTGACCTTTGTGACAACCGTTCTCGCATTGATTTTTTAAGCCACAAGCAGATCTGCTCCAGCCAAGTAAACAGCCGAGACAATAGTGTTTCATCCATGATCTACCCTGGCAGACAGAGGCCTACTACTGATGAAGCATAATTTTTACCATCGCTTTTCACAGCAGATGTACACAAAGATATATATGTATATATATGTATGTATGATGAGTTGTTTGGTGTTTGTATGCTATTCTACGAAACACATGTAAGACAAAATAAAATATTATGAAAGAAAAAACTATATTTCTGGCATTGGAATGTAAATTACTGGTATATATGCTCTAAAAGTGTGAAAGCGTTTTCATTGAACTTAATTGTTCGAATTGGACAAAATAATTTTTTATATTATTTGCATATATTTTATAATTGAAAGAATAGATATACACACACACACACACACACACACAAAGATTTTGTAGGCCAAGACATTTATAGGCAGTCAAAATTAACATCAGGTTTCGAGAAAGCATTGCAGATGAGAAGAAACCCTGCACCAACATCTAAAAGCAGGAGAGGAGAATCTGCTTAACATTGCCTCATTTCTGTGTATATATATATATATATATATATATATATATATATATATATATATATATATATATATATACATATAGGTTAATCATTTACTTGAAATGTACTCGGTCTATATATACCAATTGTAATGGATTAAAAAATATTTCTCATAAATAAAGTTTTTTATAATGAAAAAATATTTTTTTTTATATAAATTTTGAAAAAAGTCCAAGCTCAATGAATGCCTTCTAGAGTATATATAGTGTAGCATGATAATTCTCAAAATTCCAAATATCAAGTTTCCTCAGTTGGTTATTCATTATGTTTCTAAAAGTATCCATGACACTATTGTTTCGTATTGGTACTAACGGCAGAGTGTGTCGGTTACATGAGACATGTAAGTTGTCCAAAATGGTGTTTTTTCTAAGTTTTATAAGGTAAACATCTGGTGAGTACAGGACTAAATATGCAGCAATAACATAATTTTGCAGATTGTTAGTCGTAATACAAAACAATATTGTAATGGATACCTTTTGAAAAGTAATAAATGACCAACTGAGAAAACTTGCTATTTGGAACTTGGAGAATTATTATATTACAATATATATATATATATATATATATATATATATATATATATATATATATATATAGTTATAAAATGTATATGGCGATTAAGCTACACTGAATATTCCGTGTTTCATCCACTCTAGGATTCTTCAGGCTTACTTCAGGATAAGCCTGAAGAATCCTAGAGTGGATGAAACGTGGAATATTCAGTGTAGCTTAATCGCCATATACATTTTATAACTTACTAACTAGCTCTACCTACGTATTGAGCACTTTTGAAGTAAATACTTAAAGTTTACGCATAAATCTATACTTTCGTATATTATTAACCTTATGTGAGTAAATTAAGTAGTTATATATATATATATATATATATATATATATATATATATATATATAAAGATGTTATAGGCTGAGACATGAAAGCTATCAACATCAGGTCTTAGGAAAACATTGTAGATAGAAAGGAATCCTGCAACAAAATCTTACCGCAGAATCTGATTAACATTGCTGCTGAGAAAAGCATACGCAGAAAGAAGAACATCATTGCCAAGAGTCCAGAGTTTGGTGCTCATGCATTGGTGCCTTCAGCCACATGTTCTACTACTCCAATCAAGCAGACAACGGCCATGGTCGACCTCGATGTGTGGAATTAGAGCATTTTCAAGTACTTCAACTCGTGACTATATATGCCAAGAGGTATCGCAATGTTTATATTTACATGATAACAATTGTTTTATTGTTGGTTACTGAGAAAACCTTTTGTCAAGATCGAATGTTACTGATTTAATTCCATTGTTTAATCTAAATAAAGATTACAATCAGTTTAAATGGAAGTTTTAATTGATATGCAAATGAGGTGGGAAAGCAAAAGGAGAGTTTGAAACTAGTTTGATAAATGAGCTGAGAATAGTTTCTAAAAATTGCGCAGACATTTTTGGAGCTTTGTAGAAGAACCGCATCAAATTAGATGATTATATGTATGTAGACACACACACAGACACACAGACACACAGACACACACACACACACACACACACACACACACACACACACACACGAAGAAGTAACTATCAAATGAAAATTTCAAACAAAATCTAAAATTAGCTTAAGGAAATGTGGATAAGCAAGATA
>NC_136508.1:78320943-78460943 GCF_053919585.1 Euprymna scolopes | reverse complement strand
TTCGCTGACGGTCTCGGGGGGGGGGGGTCACTATCGCTTGGAAGTGTTTATATAATCCATAGATAATAATATCTACGATTTGGGAATGCGGATCGCGTCTACATTTATTTACAGCGACTTTTACAAAATTATTGCTATTTTGGCTTCTTACGTGTTGATTCGGGTTTTTCGTATAAAAAGCGAAACCAATTCAAACACAACATTGTTCTTGGCTTTCGTGCCGAAACGCCCAGAAAGCAATCAGCTTTTGATCAATGTGGAGTTTCTCCTTATATCAGACAATTGCTATTCGATTTGGACAATGGGGAGCTGCTTCCCTCCCCCCCCACCACCATCATCTGGGGAAGTGAAAACTAAAAATACTGCCACGTCATTGTAACGATTCCGCGATGACCTCATTTAGCGTCTTCCTGTCAATCAAACCTCTTTCACTCGCTTTATAAGCCTTTACTTAACACGCTAATCAATTATTCTTACTCGTGGTTGAGACGGTTAAGTGGTTGGCTTTTGTTTCCACCTCCGCGTCAAGTCTTCCGGGTTCAATCCCGCCTCCCGACCAAAACTTTTTTTTTTGTTTACACCTTTAAACATCCGGGCAACAGTTTACCTCTCCCCCCCCTATACACACAGCGTTGTTATCTTAAGATTGCAGGTTCAATCCGACAGGTTTATTTATGCCATTTTTTTCCGTTTTGGTTTTGGTTTTTCTGATTTTTTTAACATCGTCTTTTTTATAATATTTAAGCAGGGTTATTACTTACCCCCCGCCCCCCATACACACACCTACAAACACCCGGGCAACGCCGGGTACCCCCCGCTAGTCTATAAATATAAAAGCGAAAATGTATGTATGTATGTATGTATGTGTGTATGTGTGTTCGCTTTTTCTGTATGTCTACAAAAGGCTTTTTTCAGAGAAGCGGTCGCTCGCTTCCAAACTTTTTAAAACTTTTTATATCACATATAAACGTAATATCTCACAGTTAACAATGAAGCTCGCCTGTCTATTTAATTTGCTCGATTTTGGGAAGATAAATATTCAACATTTGTCGCTCGCCGCACGTGGGTTAGTCTTTTTCCTATAACATCTTGGGGGAGAATAAGGGTTCAGCAGTAAATGAAATCCCGCAGTCAAACTTGACCTCATTAACTCATTAAAACGGGCACCTGCTAAATCCAAGTAATTAAATAAATTCAAACGTGTTTCCGTTAGCATCTCGCGGTGGGGCAATGGTTAATGTCGCACTTTTTTTTTCACACTTTAATTTACAACTTTGCCTCAACGGTTCGGGTTCGATCCTCATACTTACTTTTTTTTAACCCCCCCCCCACACACCTCCAAACACCCGGGCAACGCCGGGTACCCCTCGCTAGTATAATATAAATCTCACCTGTTTGTATGTATGTATGTATGTATGTATGTCTAAAACTTTCGACAGAGGCGACAGATTTTCAGGAGATCAGTATCGTTTTGAAGCTCGACCCTTCGGACGACAAATATAAAAAAAATTGGCTAAAAACATTAATTCCTTCATCCTCAACTGAGCACTTTCTATAGGGAGAGGTTGATTTTTTGCCGATATTTCCGGTTTGGCAATGGACGCAACAGCAAAGACGTCACTTTTTTTTTTCATGTTCTTTTCCTCCTTCACAGTATGGATTCAAGCCTGCCTGCCTACTACCACTTTTTTTTTTTTTTGCTCAATACCCACCTCCAAGCACCCGGGCAACGCCGGGCACTCAGGCTAGTTAATAATAAATGAAAACATCGCACGGAAGGAAAAACAAAACCTCTTTTAAAACAACAACGAAAAGGTTTGTTTCAGTGGCAGAAAGTTGGACAGTTATCAAGTGAAGAAAAGAAATAGTTGAAAGTTTTTGGGGCTGTCGGAGGTTGGACAGCAGATATCTTTAAGCAAAGATCCTCAATGCTGACGTGTCCAGTTTACAGGAACGTGTGATAAGAGAGGTCTTTCTTTGATGCTTCCAAAGTTCTCTCTGCTGGCCGATCATGATTACCAAAAGGGCTGAAGAAGTTCCTTGGAGCAAGGGTGGGACAGATGGAATTAATGTACCCTGCAAGTTGATTAGTCAGTGTGTGGTCGAATCATCTAGTAGGGACACAGATTCACGAGAGTAAAAAAGTCTTTATTTTATTAATGATTACTACGTTTGAATTGTTCACATTGTCTATGACATGACATGGCGCAAAGATTACATGAACATAGTTTTTGAAACAAACCAATCTCAGACACTAATCTCACTCTTCAAAGAATTTTGGAAGTTGCCTTCCTTTCAAAATACCTAACTCTATTAGAATCTCTTCAATCGATGGCTTTATAAAAAAAATATTTAATCCATGGGGATAAGTAAAAATTCAGTTCTAATTGACATTTTTCCAGAGGTTGAAGGTTCAGTCTTGCCGAACTCTGGAATCTGCACAAAATTTTGAACGGAACTCTTCATTGGGTCAGCATGTTCTCATTTCATCAGCCGCATATCATATTCCTCTCAGATATGTGGAGGGACTGGTGTTCTTTAATGTAATCAGAGGTTGGTTGCCAGACAATTTCCAGGATGCAGTCCATCCCAAGTAGTCTTGTCATACTCTGCATTGAAATCAGGCTTGTTAATGGTGATGGCAGCACGATTTGGTTGATCCCACTGTTGAAACATCACAGTTGCAGTCACTCCTGCCAACTGCTTGTTTGTTTAGCCCAAGCAGCAAATCAAATCCTAGTAAGTCTCTGTCTACAAATAGAACTTCATAGTCATGGCGAGCTTTTCATCGATGCTAACTTTTACCACCACAGTTCCACAGCACTTTTTTTTTTTTTTAAATCAATTTTCACCCCAAACAAGGCACAGTGCCACTTTGAAGTAGGGGGCTACTATCGGGGACATAAGTTGCAAGGACATTATGAAGGGAGATGAGCAGCAATATGTCTGTTCACATTACATTTGAACTTCTGCATATCAGAACAGTTGGGAAAGCAGAATCCCGAAAGGGAGTTCCAAAGTCTAGCAGTTCTGGGGAAGAAACTATTGGAGTAAAAAGCTTTCTTACACCTAGGGATCTCTACTGTAAAGGGGTGGGACTTAGTTGCTTGTCGGGTTTGTCGGGGGTAGTCACGTCGAGGAGGTACAAGTGCTTGTAGTTCGTCAGAGCATTCACCATTAAAGTATTTGTAGAACAGGCAGAGAGATGCAACTTAAGTGCACTTCTGTCTGCTGTCTTGCTTTCTTTGTCCATGACTGACAGCATAACTTGCGTATTAAAGTATGTGTGCATCCTGTGTCAACCAGATTTACGCAAAGTATTCCGTTGATGCAGACACTTATCACTGGTAATGCGCCATTTACAATAGTTTTTTTTTAGTTTTTTATTCAGTTTTCACCCCAAACAAGGCACATTGCCACTTTGAAGTTGGGGGCTACTATCAGGGACATAAGTTGCAGGGACATTATGAAGGAAAATGAGCAGCAATATGTTTGTTCACATTGCATTTGAACTTCTGCATGTCAGTACAGTTGGGAAAGCAGAATCCCGGAAGGAAGTTCCAAAGGCTAGCAGTTCTGGGGAAGAAACTACTGGAGTAGAAGGCTTTCTTACACCTAGGGATCTCTACTGTTAAGGGGTGGGATTTAGCTGCTTGTCAGGTTTATCGGAGGTATTTACGGCAAGGGGGTACAAGTGCTTGTAGTTCGTCAGAGCATTTACCATTAAAGTATTTGTACAACAGGCAGAGGGATGCAACATTTCATCGATGAGACAGAGGTTGAAGCTTAGATGACAGTTCAGGACCTATCAGCTTGGCGACTCTCTTTTGAACCCTATTCAGGAGGGAGAGACAAGTAACAGATGCACCAGCCTAAATCTGACAACAATACTTCATACATGGGCGAATGGTGGCCTTATAGAGTTACAGGATACTTTCAAGCATAAGTAGCTTTCTAGTATGGTAGATAGAACTTACCTTCCTCGCAGCGGCCTTAGCAATGCTCTAGTTTGCTCTATAATTGGGTCCATCCCGTTGGTAGCATTTTGGGAGCACATCCATTTCTTCTGTGTGCATTATGACACCTATGCAGCTACTGCAGCATGTTCTGTAACGCCAACACAGTTCTTCAAGATGACACAAACTCATGCCAGCACAGATGACAAATCTAGGTCCTCGATTTGAGAGGATGCTCCAAAGATCTCTTCTTCATGTTTGAGCAGTCCAGCAATAAATGCTCACTGCAAGCAACGATCTGACATGCCGCCAAACAAAGTGCAAGTCAGTGTAGTTCTGCCAAGAAGACATCGATTGTTTTTCCTGCATGAAGGTGATGTGCCGCAAATTACTTCCATGCGGCGAAAAGGTCTAAATGAAAAGCTGTGTACAATGTTTCCTTCTCACAATTTAAATCCCAATGCGTTTCTCCTCCCCCAATTATTGATACGCAGCATATGCATTGCCAGACAAACGCATTAGTACGACGCACTCGATATGCTTTACTCACTTCACTGACATATCAGTTGTACTTTCTTTTACTTTCTCACTATCACCTGCCCGGAGTCACTGCCAGCAAACGGTGGTATAACTTTGGGTTGAAGGCCATGATGTTGAAACAGCTTGAGTCATCCTTGTATAGCTCCTGGGCGTCCAGCGAGAGCATGCACACACTGTGCTTGGGCGTTTCTGCACATGTCAGTCATACATACATAAATGCACACAATACCAGCCGAAATAACATGCATACTCAATTTCTTTTTACAGACAAAATGACTCTTCGTTCACCTGGAATGTTCTTTGAACATTCTGTTCTTTGAACATTCTGTTCTTTCAACTCTCATTATTCACAAACTCTTCTGTTGCCTTAACAAGTTGCAAACAAAAAGTAATTACTTTTGTATTGATAGACTTTCTCATTTCTTGGTTTTTCATCTCACCTTTCACCCTACATGAGCATTAAGTCATAGTTTATCTATAATATAAATCTCACCTGTCTGTTTAAATGTATGTATGTTTGTATATCTGCCTAAAACTTTCAACAAAGGCGACGGATTTTCATGAGACCAGTATCATTTTGAAGCTCGACCGTTTGGACGATAACTATAAAAAAATTGGCCCAAAACATTAATTCCTTCACTCTCAACTTGGCACTTTTCTGCAGAGAGGTGTCGATTTTTTTGCCGATATTTTCGAAAGTCATCCTCTCTTTTCGATTGTATAGCCTTAATTTAAACCTACATCACTTCTGGTTTGGTGATGGGCGCAACAGCAAAGACGTCAGTTTTTTTTTTTTTTTTTTTCACATTCTTTGCCTCTTTTGCGGTGCAGGTTTGAGCCTGCCTGCCTACTACTACCACGTTTTTTTTTTGTTTGTTTTTTTTTGCGTTCGCAATTTTCCTCCTTTTTTTTTCTGCTCAACCAACACCCTTACACACACCTCCACTTTATTTTCCGCCTTTGTGTGACGGGTTCAAGCCTGCCTGCCTGCTACAACTTTTTTTTTTTTTTTTTTTTGCACAACACACTGCTACAAACACTCGAGCAATGCCGGTCACCCAGGCTAGTTCTTATACAAAACTAGCAGGGAGATTCAACGTTGCCCGGGATTGAATGATGATCAACTCACACTCCCATATTTTTATGCATTATTTATTTTTCAATCAAATCGATTAATTACCTGCTCTAGTTGAGGACCCATCGTGGTGCACCGGGAGGAAACTTCACATGCCTCCTTACAGTAACTTAGTCCACAATACATTGTGGTCTATATTGCACTGTAGAGAACCTACTGTTGATTTTATAAAATCGTTTCTATATATAATTACTTAAATTAAAGTTTAAAATGAAAAAGTTAAGTGTCATGCTTCAATTGTGCACTGAACAGAAAGATTAATTTCGAATGTGCCCCTGTCACATCAAAGAATCAGCTGTTGATTTTACATGTTGGGCCTTTCAGTTTGTGTAAGACTTCTCAAAGGCACCTGTGATGTTAGGCTGCGTAAGGTATTAACTTTGGTCAAAATCGCATGTTTATTCTTTCGATTATCGATACTAAGTATCGACGATACTTATCGAAGACATTCCAATACAAAACCTATTTAAGAACACTGCCAGTCACATAAAGTATCTTTGCGTGAAATATCATAAAAATAGGCCCAGTCGTTTTCGAGTCCCCCCTCTCTCTCTCTCTCTCTCTCTCTCTCTCTCCCTCTCTCTCTCTCTCTCTCTCTCTCTCTCCAGTTATATCTACTCGGCGTTAATCGGGAGTATTTTTACTTTCATTCTTGTTTTGCTTTTTTTAAACCAAATTATTATTATTATTATTATTATTATTATTATTATTATTATTATTTATTTTTAAAAGCAATTTAAAGGTTAAATTTAATTATTATGATATCGTAGTCATTAATTTATTAATTGAACCAATTGTTAATAAAGCTGTAAGTTTGTTTTCTTTCAAAGTATGCATTTTAAATCTCTATTTATAAAATTATTATTACTCTAAAAATTTTAATATTTGCTAAGATTTTAAAATCCAGAAATGATTCTTTATTTGACAGTTTAAATGCTTCCAAATTCCTTTAAAATTTCGAAAAATCACAAAATAATTGTTTCTTTTATTTTTCTAACTAATTAACAACAGATTAAAATGGTTGAATTGGTTGGGGAAAAAAAAAACAAAAAAAAAAAAACAACAAAACAGAAATGCATTCTGCTGGATTTCGCTTAGTGATTCATTTTTTTATAAAATTTTAAAAAGTTCCCTTTGGTACTTTATGCTATTTAATTTTTTTTATTGGAGTAAATAATCGATTAATAAATAAAATAATATGTACGTAAGACGCGAGAAACAGAGAGACAGACACAATTAAAGAAGTTGTATAGTTTTCATTATTATTTAAAACAGAAAGTAAATATTGTATTTTCTTTTTGTGTTTGCGTTTCTTCTCGTATTTATTCCGTATTTTCGTAGCAACCAAAACACGATTTTAGAAAACCGGAGATTTATTTTTTTATTTAAAGTTTTATTTTTAGGAACTTTATAATGTGGAACACGCGTTTTTTTTCTCAGGGTGTACTCTTTTTAAGTCGACACCAGTGGGATTTATATTTCATCTTTTTAACTTCTCTTTTATTTTAGACTAAACAAAATCGGTTTGAAAAAGAAAAGAAAAAGAACCGTAAAAAGGGGGAAGTAATTTAGTTTGAGCAAAAATATTCCGCGAAAACGCAAAGAGAGAAAGAGAGAGAGAGAACAAAACAAAATTCTTCGGCCCTTAACGACGTTTTTTGTTTGTACGTTATATTTTATTATTGAATTTTAAACCCAGAATTTCTTCTATGTTTTTGAGCGTTAAGAGAAAAGCGGCTTTTAAAAAAAAGGATCAATCATGGGGCCTTATGATATTTTGTCGCCCCCAACATCGTCGGTTTTTATGGCAATTTATTTAATTTCTTTGCATCTTGTCCAACACCAAACGAGGAGTTCGACCCATTGGAAACTGGAGCCTCGCCTGGGCAAAGTAGTTCCTGTGGATACGACACAAGAAATCCCCGAAGATGAAGACGACGACGGCGCCGATAATAACCATTTTTCGAGGCTGACAACGTTATATTCTATCCGGAATAACTATAAAAAATACAACGAACTGGACGAAGAACATGATGCCGACGACGAAATAGATAATAGTAATCATTATCACAGCCATCATTATCATCGCCATAAGCATTACGATAACCAACAAATTGACCGGGGAGAAGATGATGATGAGGAAGAAGAAAGCGACCCCATCATGGAAATCTTGACCACAAAACTTGTCGACGGTCAGGGACGATGGTCAGTTAATCTACACACCCAAGAACTCAGGAATATGAGAAGGAAAAAATTGTCAGGATTCAGGTAAGATAGAATTAAATTGTTATCCCTTTCCCCTCAACCGACCGATTTTCAACGGCGATTTTGTTTGCACGTGGTTGGAAAAGAAAAGAAAAAAGGGTGTTTCTTGAAACCTCTTTCAAATTGAAGAAAAGGGAACCTGCTTAGTGCTTAACGCCTTGTTGTCGTTGTTTGTTTGTCGTTTTATAAATATTGTCAAAGCTCTCTTATTACTACACTTTTGTCCTTCCGTAGTTCGGCTAGTTTGACACGCTGTATGATATTTACAAGGCACAAGTACCACGTGACGTCCGCTTGTTTTTGTTTATGGAATATCTGACATGCTATAATTTCTATCTTGACATCCAGAAATCATACTTTTCATTTTTTAAGATATTTGATCCCCTCCCCCCGGGGAGCTAATATTGCTAATTATTGAACATTTGGAAAAGTTATTCAATAAGATAATTGCATTTCTTAAATATCCCCCCTCATAAAAATTCGAAAATGTCTAGTGTTTAATTTTTTCTTCATTGTGATTTTCTTTTTTTTTTTTTTTGTCATTTAAATTAATTAAAAAAAAAACGAAAAACAATGAAAATGTCTTTCTTATACCAAGTGAATAACTTAAAGGTATCTGTGCAGAATAAGAACTGTGTTGTTGTTTTTGTTATCGTCATCATCGGCAGTACCTTTAACGTACGTACGTATATGTGTCACGATTTCCAGATTATAAATTAGTTTATCGGGAGATCCTATTTATTAAAAAAGAAGATAAAAGATGATAACAACTACGAACATTGAATTAATGTTCGTAGTAGTTATCACCTTCTATGCTCCTTCTTAATAAATAGGATCTCCCGATCACCGAAGACGCAATTGTGGAGGTGGACCTAATCTGAAAATTTACCATTTTTTTTTTTATACATAAAAAAAAAAAAAAATGGTAAATTTTCAGATTAGGTCTACCTCCACAATTTTCTTTTAAATGGCGATTAGAAAGGTTTTTGGCCATGCTGAATACGGAAATCGTCTTGAAATTTTGCAGAAATAATTAATTATCGAAATATAAAAAGTTGTATTATGCATTGTATTCTTTGGCGGCCATCTTTGTTACGCGCGTAGGTTTGTTTATGGAGCGCGCACGCGCATAAAAACGATGGCCGCCAAAGAATACAATGCATAATACAACTTTTTATATCTCGATAACTACTTATTTCTGCAAATTTTCAATGCGATTTCCGTATTCAGCATAGTAGAAAACTTATAAAAGTCGTCATTTAAAAGAAAATTGCGGAAGTGGACCTAATCTAAAAAAATACCAAAAAATAAAATATAATTGTTTATTTATATATATATATATATATATATATATAAAAAAATGATTTTGGCACTTCTGCAGGACAGTGACATATTAGCAACCAACAGTGACAAGTTATCGACCCCCTGTTCTTCGAAAGAGAAATAACGTCTCTACCGGCCATTACGTGGTTTACGATAACGCAAAAATATATACTAACGAAATAAATAATACAAAAATATATGAACATCAAAACATTGAATAAAAAATGTATCAAAATATAATTTTAATGTATTAATATAATTTATTTTAAATGAGTGATTCATAACTGAAAATAAAATAATGAATATTATAAAAACTCGAAACATTTATAGATTGATTGTTTTTAGAATTATTATTTTTTATTTTTATTTATTTATTTTTTTTACATTTTCACCCCAAACAAGGCGTATTGCCGCTTTGGTGTAGGGGGCTACTATCAGGGGCAGCAACTACTGGGGCACTATGTTGGGATTTTGGCAGCAAGATGTTGGTTCACGTTGCACTTTAACTTCTGCATGTCAGTACAGTTAGGGAAGCAGGAACCTGGAATGGAATTCTAGAGTCTAGCGGTTCTGGGGAAGAAACTACTGGAGTAGAAAGATCTTTTACATCTAGGGATCTCTACTGTGTGGGGGTGGGATTTAGATGCCTGTCTGGTTTGTCGAGGTTGTCTACGTCGTGGGGGCACAAGTGTCTGCAGTTCGTCAGAGCATTCACCATTAAAATTCTTGTAGAACAGGCAGAGGGATGCAACGTTTCGTCGATGGGACAAAGGCTGAAGCTTAGATGCCAGTTCAGGGCCTATCAGATTGGCGACTCTTTTATGAACCTTGTCTAGGAGCGAAAGACTAGTAGCAGATGCACCAGCCCAAATGTGACAACAATACTCCATACATGGGCGAATGGTGGCCTTATAGAGGTACAGGATACTTTCAAGTGTCAGTAGTTTTCTAGCACGGTAGAGAGAGCCTACCTTTTTCGCAGCGGCCCTGGCAATGTTTTCAATATAATTGTTCCAACTCATGTTTCCTGTGAACGTTAGGCCAAGCAGTTTGAAAGATGTACTCTCAGACAGGGAGTCACTGGCCATTGTTACGGTAAGGTTGTATAAAAATGTAGCAAAATATAATTTTAAAAACATGAACATTTATAGAGGTTCAAGAATAATTTTTTTTCTACAGAGTTTGTATAAAAATGTATCCAAATACAATTTTAGTTTGTACGCATTTTTAGAAAAGGAAGAGTAATCGACCCCTGTTCTTTGGCTGACAGGCGACATATGTCGACGGTTCTTGAAACTAAAATACACACATTCGCTTCATGTCACTGACATACAGAAG
This sequence comes from Euprymna scolopes, assembly GCF_053919585.1. Lineage (NCBI taxonomy): Eukaryota > Metazoa > Mollusca > Cephalopoda > Sepiida > Sepiolidae > Euprymna > Euprymna scolopes. Next base: position 78,450,386 of record NC_136508.1, on the reverse strand, counting down.
TGCCGATATTGCTTTTGGGCCATACGTGAAACTAAAATATACCTTGGTCTTTTGGATAGCATCCAAGGGTAGTATCTGTTCTATTTAAAGATGGTATATTGCCATTGGTATAATAATATAGAATTACCGGGTTTGTATTACTGTATACATAGATTCGAAAAAGTTGTCAACAAACAAATATATAACAAATAAATGTTATCAAAGGCAAGATAAGTTACTTTTCTACCTAATTGGATATGTTTTAGTGTTTTTATTTAATGTAACATGTTTATTCAGCTCGAAAAACATACAGTGTTTACCAATGTATTGCAAAGTTAAAAATGGCGACCGGCACTCTCTTTGTCTAGTTTTTTTATTTTTAACTCCTTTTCCCAAACTTATGTCAAAGAGAGTGCCGGTCGCCATTTTTAACTTTGCAATACATTGGAAAACACTGTATGTTTTTCGAGCTGAATAAACATGTTACATCAAATAAAAACACTAAAAAATATCCAATTAGGTAGAAAAGTAACTTATCTTGCCTTTGATAAAATTTATTTGTTATGTATTTGTTTGTTGATAACTTTTTCGAATCTATGTGTACAGTAATACAAACCCTAATTACCTCCTTTAGAACAATCATTTTAAATTCTGAATAACCTTTCCAGGACTCCAGGCATGATGTTCACGCTGGGCATCCATACGATGGAAAAATGTCACAAACTCCTAAAAAGATATTGGAGATAAACTGTAATAACCAGATATATTCTGACGCCACATTAACCAGATTACTTAGATAAATCCTCGAGTGGCCTCTTGGCCTTGATAATGTGATGATGCCTGTGTAAAAAAAAAAAAAAAAAAGAAGTAATTATAATTTTACAGTTTTAACAAAAGGGCTACAATAAAGTGTAGCATCTGTTCTTCAGATGCTGCACTTCTATTTCTTGTTCTCTTTCGGTGGAGAAGAAATCCTTCACGACTGAGACAATTTTTATTTTTGTACGTTTTCTCCGCGTTAAAAAACGACCCTGGGGTCTAACTCTGTCCCGTGGGGAGGCATAGTAAATAGGTACAATAATATTGCGGGATCTTCATTCACGCTGAACGTCCACAGAATACCTAACAGCAATATATTACATATGAAAGATGCCGCTGTGGAATTTCCACAGGTCCCACTAAATATTATTATTATTATTATTATTATTATTATTGATAGGATTTTCAAGTTTAATGGTATTTTGGTTTATTAAGTTGTATCTTCTCACCTGTTTTTGCTCCAAGACAGTAGCAAAAAGTTAACAATTACAACAAAACATACCCTTAAAATTTGACACAAATTTTATTCATTCTTTGTTTCAAAAAAGGAAATGCTTATTTTGCCTCTGTATAGAGCTGGTAACACCTTGAAAAATTATCTTTTATCTTCATCAGGAACTGGAATACGGGTTCAGCACTGTTCAAAGATCTGTTTGGTTTAAACAAAGACAGTGGGTGGCCAATCAGCCAATGAGGGGCTTGCTTATAATTGTAGGATTTCCCATACACTGCCAAAGAAAGGAGGAAAAAGTAATTATTATTCATTACTTTTTTCTAATTAGAATATGAGGTAATTTAAAACTGTTAGTAAGTGACAGGTAACAAAAGTTGTCCTGAGGAGCTTAACTTTAATGCAACTAATTATCATTATTGAATTTAAATATGTGCGTCTGTTTGCTGTTAAATGAATTTATACACAAATCCTCCCTTATGTTGGCATCGACTTCTCTAAGTGACACCAGTAGTCGTTATGCCAAATACGTTCAAATTTGTTAATAAATTTGTCCCTTAGTTCAAGGGAACGAAAAGTGTACTTCTATTTAGGAGGATCTGGACACAGTTCCTCAGAACCATAATTATTGATTAGCAAGCGGGGATGATAGGCCATTTGCAGAAAGTGGTTAGGAGTCAGAATGTCAAGACCTCTATCCTATGCTGAAATAAACGTGAGCGGCCTATCCTTTACAGCATTTTGCATGTCTGAGATGGTGGTTAGGAATTCAAAATAACCTACCGACCTCCTACCCATTAGTTTTATCAAACACTGTTTAACAGTTTTAATCGGCCCCCCCCTTCCAAGCAGAATAAAGGGGGAGTGGTAAGGTGATTAATAGAAATAAAATTAAAATATTCCTTAAATTCGTCAGAGACGAATACGTCTGATAATATAATGGCTGACGCTAAGAATGACTTGACATTATTGGAATACATATGTGAAGATACACCAAATAAGTTGGTGAATTTGATAAATGTTAATAAGGATGAACGTGTGCTCATGTCTGGTAGTAGTTCTAGAGAGATAGCAAGCAAGCTTATACAAGTAAACAAAACATACATTTTTACATCTTGTTCATTGTATTTAACGAAATAATACCCTGTAAAATCCACACCCATCTGTTTGAAGAAGTGGACAAAATTTACCCTATGCGAGGGCAGTTGAGACCCGGAGGGGAGGTGAGCCTTGCAGGGTAGCAAATTGATCCTCTTACATGTAATGCAACTGCGGAGAAATGTCTTCACTGCTTGTCTCCCCTGGGGGATCCAAAATCCAGATAACCTTAACTTGCTAAGGGTTAAGATGCCCCCCCCCTTACCTGGTCCGCATCAGACCATCCTTATCTAAAAATAAGCCAAGGGCCACTAACCTTGGTGGTACAACCTTAATTGAAAGTTGTTTTAAATAGTCTAATTCAGAGGGAAAAACTTTTCTTTGCATGCGAGAAAAGAGCAACAATTATAAATAATTGTCAGTATTTCAGTGTTGTAACTTACCACCGGATCTTAAAAACTTTTCTAAGAAATTAATTGCCTTAACTAATGTAGAGAAATCAGATGTATTTAAAGGTAAACAGTTCTCGTCTGAGCAGCATCATCTGAGAACATACAGGAAAAGATGTCTGTGGGCGAAATTTTGCTCATTAAATCTCCGAATAAGTCTCAACCCTTCTGAAGTTTGGGCAAAATACTTAGACAGGGTAAGGGAGAGATGGGTCAACTGATGCTATCTTGATTTAGCCAATCTAGTCCATATACCCAGAAATTGAATACTTGTGTGAACTTAGAGTTAGTAATGCATCTAGTTAATAGATCCGCTGGATTATTCAGTGAAGACACATACTTGAGTTTAGGGAGTACCCCAAATTTGAGGTTAATCTCCTCCAAGGATTTATTTATATCCGCTATACGATTTTCCACAAAATTATTTCTTTTGGAACCCTTCCTGCTTAAAACCCACGATGGAGCTACTTGTGCATCTGACACAAGGAAAAGGGCATCAATATTGATAGGCATTAGGGCCTCCAGTACCTGAGGAATAACTTTAAGGGCCAGATATATAGCTATCAATTTGAAGGGAGGGAGTGCTTTCCCTTTGATGGGAGTCACTTTAGCTTTTGCGAACATTAAGGAACATTGAGTCCCTTGTTTCGCAATGAAAATCCGTAGGCATGCTTAGATGCATCACAGAAACAAATGATTTCAACCGGGAAGTCCTCCCGAAACACATATCTGGGAAACTCAAAGTCGCATAAATTATTTAATTCTTTCGCATGCATTTGCCACAAAATAAAACTTTCAGGGATCTGCTGATCCTATGATAAATTGCTCTTCCACAATTGACTGACAAGAATCTTCCCCTGAATAGTGACAGGAAGAAGTAACGAAATATGGGTCGTATACACTCAAAATCTGAGATAGAACCCCACGTTTTGTTTTGACATTATCGTTTATAGCTATGGGAGTAAGTTTAAAAGAATCTTGTTGAGGGGATTATCGATAACTCAACACGTTTTCATAGGTGGGAAGTGGAGAAGTAATAGAATCATCTTCCAACATTTTAACGTGCAAGTTCGTGCAATTGGAATTGCAGGACGGAAGCTTGGACCTTGCTTCACTTAACCTGTTATGGACATTGCTATAAACTGAAAATAAGGAATCAAATTTTTTTCTTTATATAATTCTTAGTAAAATAGAATTACCTCCCTTAGAACAATCATTTAAGATTCCGAATAACCTTTCCAGGACTCCACGCATGATGTTTATTTTATTCTTTGGATAATCTCTAAAATTGTACGATCACTTAACGTGTATTTTTTTCTTGTGTCAATGTAACTTTTGGTGCTTTCTGAGATAGGGTCAACAGATTCATTTTTGATTCTGTCGTTTTAATAAAAACAACAATATTACGTACTTAATTGCCCTGTCGAAAATAGTAATATATCCCTACAGTACGAATATTCACTGAGTAGAAAGTTATAGTTAAAAGTAATTTTTGTACTTGTGCACTTATGTTACCATGTTGAAATGATAACAATATTATTTAGAAAGCCATTCTTAACATGGGGAGGGTGTTTTGTAATTATTCTGTACTTTCATCTAACAATTTAATAAAAAAAATGTAAAATTTGAATTTAACTTAAATACTATTAAAAAGACAATATGGTAATATAAGTGCATAAGCACTGTAATTTTTTTTTACAGAAAATTGGTTGGTTGTTTTTGTTTTACGGCATGTCAACCCTTTTCAGATTATTTAATGCCGAATCCGGTGATTTTAAAGAAAATTTTTTTAATAGAATATATATATATATATATATTTTTTTTTTTTCAAGTCAGTTTCTATTGAACCCATAGTTGGGACCCTAGCAGGTGCTACCACTCCAGGTCAGACTGGACCTGGGGGCAATGGCAATTAAAGGGTGGCTCCACACTCCCCAAAGCCCGCAAGCTGGGGCCTCACCATCGGATATAGTTTAAGGTGATATCCAGGACCACAGAAAATTGGGTAAAATAGCATTTTTCTTAGATGTTATAAAGTAAACGGGGAAGAATTCACACACACTGTACATTGTACTTGGAACGCATATTTTAAATTACAGTACAATGGCTTCCAGCATTTGTTACCTATTTTTTTTTTTTTTACTAAAAACACAATAGCAATTGTTCTACACAATGAATTTTCATAATTTTTGGATATGTTACTATTTTCGAGGTGACATTTAAATACATAATATTGTTCTTGCTTAAACCGACATATTAAAAAAAATCGCTTTGTCGACTCTATCTCAACAACTTTTATAACTACACGTTGAAGTAGTATTTTATTTTTTATTTACTATTAAGCATCTATTTTTAAAATAAAAGCTGCAATAAAAAACGAAATTTGACAAGAGCATTATTTGGTTGTTTTTTCTGAAAAGGAGAAACAACAAAACAGTATTGTTCTCGAACAGATTGACTGATACGCGAAAACACTTTCTCTTTTTCTCCTCGCCTACACCACATAAATTAAAACAATTATTAAGGAAATATGTCCTCTTGGATTGCTAAGAGTTTCCATGTTTTCTTTTTTTTTCTGTTACAGTCCAGATTGCCTGATTTTTTACTTCTTTTTTACTTCATGATTACCATGGACGAGACGACGATGGCAAGCAAGATATAGTCTCTTTTAAGATTGATATCTTCCTTGCAGATAACATGAAAACGACACCCCCAACCTTATGTTAAAATGTCTTCCTTGTCCGCTTGACTATGTCTAATTAATAGGTAGAGCTCTACATTGCGAGTGAAACAGTCGCATTTGCGAGTAATTTTTCAAAATGGCGACTAGAAATAATGAAACACTTATCTTTTGGCGATTGTATTTCTTTCACTGACAATCTTTTAAAACTCACTACTGAAGGCCGTTTAAAAACATATCTGAAGAAATTAGAATGTTTATACTTTCAAGTATCAACATAAAATTTGTTGAATATTTAGAATTACACTTATTAAAAAAATACGGAAAAAACTTTATTATGTACATAATCATCACAGAACGAAGATGTCATATTCCAAAAATCATGTGGGTTTGGCTAGTAACTTTTTTATTTGGCTAGTAAACGAATATATTTAGTTATCAAAGGTCGACTAAAGATAAATTTGTCCATAGAGCCCTTTAGGGCTATGAAAACAGAATATTCTTATCATTGTTTTGATTCTCGAGTATATATCCGACACAGTTAATCAACCGCGAACCACATCACTCTATATAAAAGCATATAAGATATCAACGGATGCACACTCGAGAGTCAAAACAATGAAAAGAATATGCTGTTGTCTTAGTCCTTCTAATTACCCAACCAAAACGACAGCAGAAACCGGAAGTAAAAAAAAGAGCAGACAATCATATAACACCTTTTTCGTGTCTCATTTTTGTAAAATCGAAAAACTTTTTTTTTTTTTTTTTTTTTTAATACAAAAATCTGTGTTTAAATATATAAAATGTTGAGATAAGTTACTTTGCCACCCAAAAATAAAAAGGACCGCCATTTTAAATACAGTTTTTTTTTGTAATGATTGAATTGCAAAATTAAATCCATCGTAATGCATTTTGGTTTGTTCATAAACAAGTCAGCTACTTTAATTTTTTGTTAACAAAAACATGAATGAATTACATTGAAATCTGAAAAGAATTTGAAAGCCTTTAAACTGTTGAATAGAAACTATAAAGAAACACCAATTTCACAAATAGAGATTAAAAAACATTATTATAACTTTAGGTGCTTCTACACAATATAACACAAACTAAGCCAGCTTTTGCATAATCTAATATATAAAAGGCAAAATATGTGTATGTATGTCTCTTTCGACATGCACGACGGATCCTCACGAGATTGGTATTATTTTGAAGCTCAATCCTTCGGACAACAAATATAAAAAAATTGGCCCAAAACATTCATTCCTTCACCGGGCATTTTTGTACAAGGATGAGTCATTTTTTTCATCGACGTTTTCGCATTCATTGTCTCTGTTGGATTGACTATGTTTAATTTCAACACTCTGGACTTCTGCTTGCACCATGGATGCATTGGCCAAGACGTTAATTTTTTTTTTTCCTCCTTTGTGTTATGGATTCGAGCCTGCCTACTACCACTTTTTTTTTTAACAACACCTCATCTAAAAAATATACATTCATCGTATAAATGTATATTTGCGCTTACCTAGAGCTCCTACATTACATCAAACTACACCTGCCAAGTGCCATTACTTTTCAATTTTTACCCTCTGAACGGCTATTTTTCCATCTAAAAATCAAATCGATTTTATTCCATAGGTCTGAATACTCCATGTATCAAGTTCCAAGTATGTATGTCTTTGTTTTATCGTTATTTCCATGGCAAGTGCTCGTCTGAGCTCCAATCTCTGGTCCCCCCTTGCCAATATTTCACGAAAAACACCCTTCTAGCTGAAACCACTGTCAATAATTTTCCCCACTCTTTATCTGTGCCTAAATCAAAACGTAGATTCCATGAACAAAATTTTTTTCTTAGAAGTGCACACTTATGGAACTCTGTTCCGTTTGCCTGTTTCCCATCTGACTACAACTTGGATGTCTTAAAATCTAACATAAACAAATTCCTGATAAACCGCACCCTTAAGTAAGACACTTTATCAAATCTCCATTACTAACGATTATTACGATATTATCCCATTGATTACTGCACACGCAATTACCCTTATCCCCGAGTGGCTTCCGGGCCCTGATAAGTGGTGACTACCATGTAAAAAAAAAAAAAATTTACAGCAAAAATTGACGAAGTAGTTTGGTAGAGACCGTTCTAGGATAGATTTGCTCCAAATGCCATGCAATTATGCACAATGTAGAAAATATGCACAAATTGCTTAATAGAAACTAATCAGCCGATAAAAATGAATTTTTAAAGTTTTTTTTTAAAGGAATATGCAAATTAGTCCAAACACAAATTTGTGTGAAAGGTGATAATGTACATACAAACATATGTATGTGATAACATATATTTAAGGCTTCCTTCAGTCTTGACAGACTATGGATACCCACTGTAAGGGTGCCTGCGCGTGAAATTTGTGTGGCAAGAGTTGCGCAATCTCCAACTACGCCTCTCCTGAGTCAACATTGTTGCATACCAGTGGCAAGTTGAGGTACAAGATGACTGGAAACAATGCCGAGATAAGCGGAGAGCACATACAGCGCCTAGAATTCCCAAATGGTCACCCATCTGGTATTAGCCAGGCTCAACGTTGCTTAACTTCGGTGATCTGATGAAAACCGGTGTGTCAACGTGATTATGCTGTATATGATAACATATATGCATATGACATAACAAACATATATGTATATGATACGTGATAACATATGTATGTGAAGGTCCCCCCCGCCCCCTTCAAGAAGAGAAATCCCTTGTTTTGTGAGGAATGAAAAAAAAAAACAAACACTTTTGGGATACTATCTTCTGCCAAAAATAATCATTAAAATCTCCAGCCGTTTTTAGTTTCCTTTTTTTACCCACATGGAAAGGATTTAGGTAAATGAAAACATTACAGGCAAAGTTGGACACGAGGTCATTTTTTGATGTAGGAAAAATTCAGTTCCCCTCCCCAAAAATAAAAATCGCTTCGTCTAGTATTCCTCTTTCTCTGACAGAGAGCAGAAATTATAAAATGTAATAAGCAGAACAGTTATTGCACTTTGATTTCTAGTCAAAGATGAAAGAGGCAGTAATACCTTCATAGTTCCACGAGATATCTCGATATTCCCCATTGAGTGAAAAAGAAGTCCAGAAAAAAGTGCAGTTTATTCTGATACAAAAGACACAGCTATTAGTATGACAGTTCAAAAAGTTTTTATTTTTCAAATCAAGCCAGAATATTTCTCTTTGGTGCCACTGGCTCTTCAATCCCACTTTCCGATTCTTTTGTCACCATGGAAGGGAAATAAATAGCTCTAAGCTAATTCTGATTTCAAATTTTTCCGTAAAATCAGTTCTAATTATCTTATGTCTGCACGTCTGAAATTCCATCTGACCTCCTGCCTTCAATGTTCAAAATGAGTTCAATAGTGTCAAGTGTTGAAATAACGGTGCCATTGTTTGCCTGTAATTTAAGAATGTTTGCATTTGCAACAGATTTTTGCATTCCTAGTTAGAATTAGCCTGACACTGGATGTTGTGTCTACCAAAAATTTAAAACCATTATTTTTTATCTATTATATAGAATTTAAAAGGCAACTGTGTGCAAGTTTGTATGTCAGGATGAACAGGAAGAAAGAGGTGGGGACCGGAGGAGTAGGTAAGAGAAAAAGATAGTGAAGTGATAGAAATTTTAATCAAAATATGTTACACTTTTGCCCGGAGCAATGTCGGGTAACCCTACTAGTATAGAATGAGCGACTCCTCTAAATTGAATCAAATGGGGATGTTTCCGTTATTCATTGGTCGATTCGTTTCCTGATTTCTAATTTCCATTGAAATGATATGGTTTGCTGCACTTTCTGGCATCTTTACCAAAACGAAATGTATACTGCTTGTATGTGTATTGTATTTCTCCTAGCTTTGCACTTCTAGGACGTTGTGCTACATTCTTCATTCTTGATGGTTTCCGAGATTTCCGTTAGTGTTGGGACGATTAATCGGAATTAGAAATCGTAAAAATCAGAACTTTTTGAGATATTGGTATCAGTAAAATTGTGCCTATTTTCCCTACCAAAAATGATTCTTTTAATGTTTTTTTATTTTTTTTTTTGAATTTGTTTTTGTTTAAAACTTAATTTTCCATTGCTAGTACTGATGATAAAATAATGAATATTTATTGATTTTAAAATATCTATAGATTACTTACCCATAAGTGTATTTTTACGTTTGTTGAAATATATGCACATATGACCTGAGTTTTTACAGTAGTTCGACTCTGATGCTACCAGATTAGGCTGTCTGCGCCAAACATTGATGTTATTGTCTTTTTCCCCCCTTTATCTTTGAAAACTCAATCATGTTCTGCAAAGTAAAAAACCAAAACAACAATTTTCCTTTACAAAATAACTAAACCATAAACCCCATGAATAAATATTTGAAAAATTACTGGATTCCGCATTAAATAACTCGAAAAGGATTGATACAAAACAAAACAATCAAACTGTAGTCCAAAAGAATTGATAAAAACACAAGAACTTCCACTGCAAAAAAATGGAAGAATGGTCCAACCAACAGTGTGCCAAGTATAATATCATCTTCTTTCTTTGAAGATTGTAATGCTGGGTATGGGGCAGCCAAACCAGCTGCCAACATTCCTCTGCTTTTTATTGAAACCAACCGAGAGCTCTTTTTAGTATCCTCGCTGTTCCCTTAAGTGCAATTGTCTGGGTCTCTTTTGCACTTGGTTCACCAGAAATATTAGTTAGGTAGGACTTCAGGTTCTTCTTCATAAGCCCTGTAGCACCTATAACAACTGGTATGATTGATATCTGCCTAAGATTCCAGTTTCTTTTCATATCATACATAAGACCTTGATATTTGGTTTGTTTCTCACTTTCAGCTCTGTTCAAACCTGTATCATTAGAGACACTCACTTCAACCAAGGTTGCAACTGTCTCTGACTTATTTCGTATAACTATGTCAGGTTTGACAGCAGCATTTTCAAGGTAGGTGGCTGCAGGGATTACATGATTGTAATGTATGGTATATAAGTCATTTCCAACGGTTCTTTCAGGTTGATGTTCCCAGGACTTGCTGCTACACTGGATGTTTAATTTTTTACAGATGGTCCAGTGGCGGTACTTACATACTCCATGTTTCGCTGTATAGTAGCCGTTCCCCCAAAAGAACCTTGCAACTCAATATCAGATGACTCACACTTTCCAATTCTGTATGGCAGAATTGGAAAGTGTCATATCATCTGGATGCATTCAACCAGGACTATATAGATAAGGAAGCCTCTATAGACTGGCTAAAAAGAGGATCGCTCTGTTATGATCAAGAGAGGATTATAATGGCTGCCAAGATCAAGGCTTAATGACCAATGCTTTTAAGAAAATGAGTGGTCTAAGCAATGACAAAAAGTGCAGGTTCTACCACACGGAAGTAGAGTGTGAGCCATTCGATGTCCAATTGTAAGGTTCTGTTGGGGGACGGCTACTATACGACCCGACTCAATGGAGTGTGCAAAAAAAAAAATTGTAGTATGCAGGCAGGCTCGAACCCATGACACGAAGGCAGAAAAGAAAGTGGAGTGTGTAAGGATGTTGGTTGAGCGCAAAAAAAAAAACAGGAGTAGTAAGCAGGCTCGAACCCGTAACGCGCCAGAGGAAAAAGAGGTGAAAAAAAAAAGTCTTACTGATGTGCTTACCATGGTTGTGATGTCACGGGTGGTCAAAATAATGCCTTTTATGTGACGTCATGGGCACAAGGTTTGAATGACTTCCAAAAAATGTCAGCAAAAAAACCCCAACCAGTTGAGGGTGAAGAAATTAATGTTTTTGTCTGATTTTTCGATATTTGTCATCCGAAGGATCAAGCTTCAAAATTATACTGATCTCGTGAAAATCTGTTGCCTCTGTCCAAAGTTTTTGTGAGACATACAAACATACATACATATCAACAGACAGGTGAGATTTATATGTATACTAGCGGGGGGTACCGGGTGTTTTTGGGTGTGTGTGGTCGGTCGGGGTTGAGGGGTGTTAATGAAAATATAAGAATAAGCAAAGTAAAAAAAAAAAAAAAAAAGAAAACGCGAAACAGAAAAACGAACGTTTAAAAATCTGAAAAATACCCCCCCCCTCAAAAAAAAATGTGAAAAATGGCTTAAATAACCCTGTTTCAATATTAAAATATTAAAATTTAAAAAATCGAAAATAAAAAAAGACATCTCACACCAGCGGGAGAGTACCCGGCGTTGCTCGGGTGTTTTTGGGTGTGTGTGGTCGGTCGGAGGGGGGGGGCTATTAATGAAAACCTAAGAATAAGCGAAGTAAAAAAAAAACCCAGAAAAGCGAACGTTAAAAAATCTGAAAAACACGTGAAAAATGGCTTAAATAACCCTGCTTCAATATTAAAATTTAAAAAATCGAAAAAAAGAAGACATCTCACACCATGATTCGAACCCAAAACGTTTAGATAATGACCCAGCGCTCTAACCAACTGATCTAAGATGACCTACATGAAACTGTGTTAGTTTTTCAAATATTTAAAGTAAATCAGGTTACGACGTCGTATGATGCATGTGTAGAAGCGACAGTGAAAGTGTCTGTTTCCCGGATGTTTAGAGGTGTGTGTGCTCGGGCAAGGTGGGGGGGGGTATCAAAACATAAGAATAAGGGAAGTAAATATTTTTAAATATTAAACAGTAAATCATTAAATATTTTATATAAAATAAATTTTAAAACTTTAAAAAAATCGAAGAAAACACCCCAAAAAACTAACGTAAAGCAAACGAGCGATGTTAAATGTAAAAATTGGAAAAACAAAAAAAGAAAACGCGAATATGATGGAAAAAGAAAACAGAAAAACGAACGTTAAAACTACTTTAAAAATCTGCAAAATAAAAAGCAAAAAAAAAAACCACATGAAAAATGGCTTCCGGGTGTTTAGAGATGTGTGTGCTCGGGCAGGGAGCGGGGTAATAAAAACATAAGAATAAGCGAAGTAAATATTTTGAAATATTAAATTATTAAATAATTTATATAAAAAAATCGAAAAAAACACAAAAAAAAAACTAACGTAAGACAAACAAACGATGTTGAATGTAAAAATCGGAAAAACAAACACAAAAGAAAACACAAATGTGATGGACCCCCCCCCCCAGAAAAACAAACGTTAAAACTTCTTTAAAAAAACTGAAAAATAAAACCAAGAAAACATAGAACGTTAAAAATTGCTTAAATAACCCTGCTTCAATATCAAAATTTAAAAAATTGAAAAAAAAAAGACATCGCACACCACGATTTGAACCCAAAACGTTTAGATAAATGACCCAGCGCTCTAACCAACTGACCTAACACGACGTACACAAAACTCTGTCGCTTTTTCAAATATTTAAAGTAAATCAGGTTATGACGTCGTATGACGCATGCGTAGAAGTGAATTCGTCATGAGAGGACTGTTTTTGCTGACCCCTCCCCACTGTAAAAAAAGTGCTGATTTCAGGGTGAAAAAAATTAACATTTTTGGCCAATTTTTCGATATTTGTCGAGCAAAGGATGGGGCTTTCATATGAGACCAAATTTGTGAATTTTTGTTCTGTCTGTCGAAAGTTTTTAGCAGACATACAAACACACATACATACATACATACATACATACATTATATAGATATATATTTATATATAATGAGGGTTGTTACTTAGATAAAGTTTCCTATGTTTTATTTTTACTCCAAAAGTTGAAGAGTTATGAAGACAGGAGTCAATTCCTCCATTCAGTCTCGTGAGATAACGAATACCCCCTGCAGAGGCAACTGTGCACGTAATAGTGAGGCAAGGGTTGCACAATCCTCAACCACACCTCTCCTGGATCGGCACAGTTCGAGTCCAGTGGCAATAAGTCCAGTACGACTGGAAACAATGCTGAGATAAGCGGAGAGCACATACAGTACCTGGAAGTTCAAAATTGTCACCCATTTAATACGGACCAGGTTCAATGTTGCTTAACTTCAGTGATCCAGTAGAAACCGGTGTGTAAACGTGATTATGCCGAGTATATCATTAAAACAAGTGACTCTTTGTGCCCCAGAATTTATTTTTCTACATAGTCACCACCATTCTGAATGCATTTTTGCCAGAAACTCAATGACGCATCGCTGCTTCTGACATACATCCATGACAGGTTGCTTTCTTACAGTCTGACACTGTCAATATTTACAATAGAGAGATGAAACCTTTAGGTCATGAATGTTTAAGCTTAGTCAGCATAATGCAATTTGTAATTCATTTGAGCAGAATAAAAAATAGAAGACATTACTTTTGGAACGTTCCTCATCAAATAAATGGGAGGTTGTTGCCACATCTGGGCAGGAGCTGCTAGAGAGGACTTATCCTGCCTTGATAGAGTTCAAAGTAGACTTCGTAGCTTCGTAGGGGATGCCCTTTTCTCTTCTCTGCAACCTCTTTCTCACGGAAGAGATGTTGCAAATCTGTCTCTGCTTTATCGTTATTTTCATGGAAAGTGCTCGTCTAAGCTCCAATCTATGGTCTTCCCTTGCTAAACTTTCACGAGAAACACTCGTCTAGCTGAAAACACTATCAATAATTTCCCCCATGTGCCTAAACCTAACGTAGATTCCTTGAACAAAGTTGCTTTTTTAGAAGTGCACGCCTGTGGAACTGTCTTCCGTTTGCCTGCTTTCCAGCTGACTGCAATATAGTTGTCTTCAAGTCCAACGTAAACAAGTTCATGATGAGCCATGCCACTTAAGTTAACAAATTTACCGAATTTCCATCACTAATGATTACTATATTGTCCACTTGACTACTGTACACTCTTTAACCTCGAGTGGCCTCTGGGCTTCGATAAGTGGTGATGCTTATGTAAAAAAAAAAAAAAAAATTAATATAAGTTCATTTACATGTTCAAAGAAAACAAGACAAAAACAACCAGGGATAGTGTTCAATCATTTCCTATCATGATTTCTTTATTCATACATTATTTTTATATGTCCCTATTAGAAAAAAAAATTGTTTCTGCTTTTTCAAATCTTAACTCGTACCTAGCGTTGAGTAAACGCGTATATCATTGTTTATTATTATTTTTCCCAGTTATCCATCGATTCGATGTGGAACCTAAATCCTCTTACTGTCGCTAATTGATCATTAATTTGGTATCAACCCTTTTTCTTGTGCTGATGAGGCGACTATACTTAAATAAACTCGATGTCATCTCTGAAACAATCGTACACTGTCTCTTGTTTGTGGTCTTGATTTCTTTGCACATTGTAAATGAACTTTTATGAATTTATTAATTTCATTTAGTTTCCATTTTTAGTTCTAGAGAATCTAGGAGGTGCCTTCAATAAGTTTCCAGACTTTTTTGTATGGGCGTTTTTCTTGATAATACACACATATGAAACTCTAGTTCCCATTCCTTCACATGAAACTCTAGTTCCCATTCCTTAGTGCAATGCTTTTGTTGTACTGTTCCAACAACTTCTGGAAGGTTCCATAGAAGTCTTCTTGTGTGATTGTGCCAATGACCCTCGTCACAGCCTCAAATGCCTCATAATGACAGCCTCTAAGGGTTTCCTTGAGCTTGGGAAGTAACAAAAAGTCATAGGGAGCAAAGTCTGAAGTATAGGGAGGGTGAGGAACTAACTTGATGCCCATCTTGGTTAAATAGTCTGTGATAAGGATGAAGTTGTGGACTGGTGCATTCAATCAAATCTTCCGCATTTTCAGTTCCTCGCAAATAATTGTGTGTACAGTTCTCACACTGGCATCAAACTGTGCACTTATTGTCTCTATAAACACAGACAGTCCTTACCCATGAAATTCTTTATTTGGCCAATCAACTCTGGTGTTCCGACATATTTACTCCTCCCACACCTCTCATTATCCCTCACAGACATCCTGCCTTCCTTGAATCTTTTATGCCACTTAAAAACTGATCCTCAATTCATGCAAGATGGTCCAAAAACAGTCTGAAGGATTCCATACGTTTTATTGCATATCATTTTTCTAAAGTGTCCTCATGTCTAGATTTTGAAATTCACCGGATGTGACAATCAGGCTTTAGTAGGATGTATTCCAATTCCTGCTGTAGCTGTTCATTTGAACCTAAAATCATAAAAATTGGTCAGTCATCTCATAGATGTATAGCAAGAACATACTGAATTTTCAAGTGTTTACGACAATTTAAAATGCTTGTAGAAAAAAAAGTCTGGGAACTTATTGAAAGCAGCTCGTAATTCCCTTCTATTGAGCTGCTTATATTGCTGCAGTATTCCAGGTTTTAATTCCTATGCTCCACCCTACCTTAGCTTATATAATTATTTACTCCTTGTAGTTCTCGTGTTCTGGCTTCAGACCATTATTTCTTTATATATTAGTGTTGGGATGATTAGTCGAAATTGGGAATTGAAAAAAATCGGAACTTTTTGGGTCATCGGAATCGGAAAAATTTGTGCCTATTTTCCGATGCCAAAAACGATTCTTTTGATTGGCATTTTTATTTGATTTTCTTTAAAGAAAATTCTTTCTACTGCTGATATTAATATTAAAATAATGAGTATCTATTGATTTTAAATTATTAGTAAAACTAAAATCGATAGATCATCCCTCACAAGTGTGTTGACATGTTTGAAAAAATATCTGCACAGTTAACATGTGTTTTTTACGGTAATCATAAAAAATAACAACTTAATAGTTAAATATTTAGATATGCATAAAGAATCGGAATCTGTAATTTAATACAGAATCAGTAACTAGCATTACAAGCATATGCTGTATTTTCGTGGACATTGGCAATATTACATATCTAATGTGCTTCAACAAGTCATATCTTTTTTATTTGTTGGTCAATTTTTAAAACAATTACATTGATGGAAAGAGAATAGAATAAGCATTCCAATGATGTTAGTTTATTTTTCTTTCATGCGTTCAATGTTTTTATGCTCAAAGTTAAAAATGAAAAAACGGTAAAAAAAATGACAACATCAAAAAGAGAAACTGTTTTTTCAATGTTCACATTTCATACGTTATGTCTGGATACATATGCGCGGGGTTAAATTTGATTGAATATGGCTGACATTTTACAGGCTATATAAGCATAGAAGTCCATCTCTACTGGACTTTCATTTTTATTTTTATGACCACAGGAAGCAAAGTTACCACCGAGCAAAGTTGACAAAGAATATTTTAAAATTGATAACCTAAATCTGTATATATCATCCATTTTCATATAGATAATAGTTTCAGAATTATTTTCATGTATAATATGTAAATATTTGATAATTATTAATTGTGTGGAAATTTCTTTAAAATGTTATCTTTTATAGAAATTCAAATCGCTTAAAGGTAAACGGCTCGCTATGTGCTAACCATTGCTGTCAGCATATTAACGAGTTTGTAGTCTCTTAAAAATAGAAAACTGTTTTCTCTGCTTTCAAAATGAAAGCAGAAAAAGTTTCATTTTTTATTCTGAGTTTGTCAATTTGGAAGAATCATCAAGTTTTTCAAATTTGATTTCTAAACAATACCAGTCTGTTGTTTTTAACGCTTTTAGTACATGTGTATTAAAAGCGTTAAAAAACAATAAAATGTACTAAGTAGAAGCGTTTGTTTTTTTTTTTTTTTTTTTTTTAGTGGTAAAAAAAAAAAAAAAAAAAACATATAACAAATAAAAGGTACTTGTACACACTTATGCTACCATGCTGAAATAATAATGTTATTATTTAGAAACACATTCTTAATATGGGGAAGGAAGAGTGTTTTGTTAACTATTCTGTACTTTCACCTAACAATTAATTACAATAAATATATCATAAAACTTGAATTTATTTTTTAACTCATTGTCAAGACCATTTTTTCCAATCTGTAAAACAAACCCGTTTTTTTTTTAACTGAAGATATCTAAATAATAATAATAATAATAATTAGGCAGTTCAATAAAGAATTTCATTGTGATACATTTTGTAAATTTTTACCTCGTTTCCACCTTAACATTTTTCTTTAAAATGACTATCTTTTAAGGTTTTCGGGTATGCTGAAAACGAATATCGCACTTCAATTTTCCGCAAATAAGTAGCTTTCCGGATATTAAGCAATGTCATTTCTTATGTTATTGCTGGTGGCCATTTTGGTACGTGCGTTTGCGCATAGTTTCTCAGGGTTAGGTTTGCGTGCTCACGCGTACCAAAATGGCCACCAGCAATAACATAAGAAATGACATTGCTTAATATCCGGAAAACTACTTATTTGCAGAAAATTTAAATGTGATATTCGTTTTCAGCATACCCTAAAACATATAAAAGTAAACATTTTAAATGTTAAGGTGGAAACAAGATAAAAAATTACCGTTTTGTTTCTTTGTTTGCATAGTTGAATTTTCAGTAAAACAACAGAATAGAAATGAAAAAAATGACCATCAACTGATGAATATATAATTGCTGCTTATCAGGATTCCTGGTATCCTGGTACTGTGAAAGCTACATCAAGGATTCATGTAGAGTTCGATTTATGGTTGCATCTCAGAAAATAAGGGTGTATTTTGGTCCAGATAGAGAGGATTTACAAAATTGAAAATTGGACTGGTCCCAAAATGCATAAGTTCTGATCGACTATGGGAAGTTCCATCTTTTACAGAAATCCAAAATCTATATGAAAAATTTTCTTCGATTTATTTGAGATTAATTCATCTACACAATTTTTTTTTTTTTTTTCTGTGAGGGGAGTAATAAATACCAGCCATGAATGCTCTTTAGGCATTCAATGGCTACACCCAGATTAAGCTCTCCTTTGATGAGGAGGCAGGAAAATGCCTGCTCTCAATAAAGCTATATTTAAATACTACTATAATACTTAGTTTTGTTCATGAATAGACACCCACTGTATGATACCATGCGCCAGTTTAAAAAAAATATTGAAATTGTACATCTGAATTTATAATTCATGACTTATGGTAAAGAGATACATCAGATTTGACTGCATGATCAAAAAGAGCACACAATTTTACATAAGACTGCCAAATTTCATGAGAATAGCTAAAAAAATAAATAAATGGTTGTGAAATTACCGAATTTCTTGAAATGTTGAGGTCCGTAATTTAGCCCACTTTTTCTAAAGAAAAATGTCCACGGAAAAGCATAAATTTTGGCACTTAAAATTCTCATAACTTTTGAACTACTGATGGTATTTGTATAATTCAAACGGTTTTTAGTATCTTTTACATAGCTCTTTTCGTGCAAGTTGAAAAATAACAATTGTCTAAAAAATAACAATTGTCTGAAAAATAACAATTGTCTAAAAAATAACAATTGTCTAAAAAATAACAATCGTCTAAAAAATAAAAATTATCTAAAAAGAAAAAAATCAACTTTTAATGCTACAGTAATTGTGTCAGAATCGGAAAAAATATTGGAATCGTCCCATTCCTGATATGTATATCGTGTTATGCCTAATGCTGCAAGGAAGAGACCGATAAAGCATGATAGAGGAATTTAGAAAACCTTGATCACTGATGTTTTCAACTGTTGACATTCAAGGGAGGAAAATTTATCAAAAACCTCTAAATACGTTCTTTAAACAAACACCTAGAAACGTTAAACAAACACCTCTAGATACGTTAAACAAACACCTAGATACGTTAAACAAACACCTAGATACGTTAAACAAACACCTCTAGATACGTTAAACAAACACCTCTAGATACGTTAAACAAACACCTCTAGATACGTTAAACAAACACCTAGATACGTTAAACAAACACCTCTAGATACGTTCTTATAATGCATCTTTCCATTCCAATAACTTCTTTCCAAGAAATAAAGAACACTCTTGCTGCTGACTGTTTAAGCCACAGTCGTTTGAAAACTATGATCAATAAACATTTCTTGTCTTTGTGTTGGTCATCTTTCATTCTTTTTAGCTCCTTCGAGGCTGCTGCAAAGAAAGCAGTCTCCCTTTACCGTGCTAGAAAATCAGTCCCACTTGACACTTGACGGTCACCTGTATCTTTACAAAGCCACCATTCGCTCATGCATCTGGGCTCCTGCATCTACTACTACTCTTTCTCTCTTAGACAAATTCCAAAAACGAGTCTCAAATCTTATAGGTCCACACTATCAACCAAACTCTAACCCCTGCCCCATCGCCATAATGATACATCCCTGTGCCTGTTTTACTAGTATTTTAATGGAATGTGCTCTGACGAACTCGTATTTGTGACCCCTTGATGTAAATACCCCTGATTGATCTGATAAGTAGCAAAATCTCGCCCCTTCACTGCAAAGGTCCCTAGATATAGGAAAACCTTTTACTCTAATAGTTTCTTCCCTCGAACTGCTAGACTTTGGAATCCCCTCCCACTCTCCTGTTTCTCTGACTATACTGACATGCAGAAATTTATATGCAATATGAACATACATCTCTCTGTTCAACTCCCTACTTAGTGTCCCTCTAGATATGGTCCCAAATAGTGTCCTCTTATGTTTGAGTCACACAGTACCTATTCCAGCAGCTTTCTAAGAACTACGAACTTGTAGAACACTCCAAAGTTTTCCTCCTACCTAATAGACATAGTTTTTTTAAAGACTAACGTTAGTAGACACCTTTTGTCCTTTTTTTTTTCATTCTTTTAGTTCTTTACATCAAGTGGTTTTACTGGCGGTACTAGATCAGGCTGTCTTAAGATATCAACTTCTTGACCTAAAATTAGTAATTGTCTGTATTTTTGAGATGAGGTGTTTTCATTGATTGAGATTGTCGGACTGACTTCCTCATCTTGGTTGTTATTGTCACAACGTTTCGGCCGTTTTGCCCTCCGGCCTTCATCAGGTGTTTTGTATCGAACTGGGGAATCATTTGTTAGGAGTCTCGAACCCAACCCGTTATTATTATTATGGGGGTACTGTGTTCGGACTCCAGCTAGGCTCTGGGACATAGTTGCTGATTCTCTGTTTTGAATGTTACTTTTTCGCTGCCTTCGTTCAGGATTGAACTCAGCACCTTTTGGGTAACTGTAAACTTCGATACAACGTCTAGGACCACTCGGCCATATGTCACCAAACATTGATGTTATTGCATTTTTTTTCTTTTCCATTTGTAAAACTCAGTCCTGTTCTGCAAAATCCCAAATAGCAATTTTCCTCTTCAAAACAACCAAACCAAACTCCAGTAAAGAATATAAGATATTGAAGATATATAAACATCATAAAATCTATATAAAGTAAAATAAAGTAAGAATAATAAAAATATAAATATAAAAATATAACATCTATATAGGATTAAAAATAAATATAAATAAATAAAAAATATAAATAAAAATATGAATAAATATATAAAATAAATAAATATATAAAACATAAATATAAATAAATAAATATAATAAATATAAAAATATAAAATCTATACAAGATTAAAAATAAATATAAATAAATAAAAAAATATAAATAAAAATATGAATAAATATATAAAAATAAATAAATATATGAAAAAGATATAAAACATGAATATAAATAAATAAATAAATAAATATAAAAATATTAAATCTATACAAGATTAAAAATAAATAAAAATATAAATAAATAAAAGGTAAATAAAAAATATAAATAAAAATAATAAATATAAAAATACATAAAAAATATATAATAAATAAATAAATAAATATAATAATAAATATAAAAATTATAAAATCTATATAAGAAATAAAAAATATATAAAGATATAAAGATAAATAGAAATTGGAGATGTAAAGAATTTGAATAACATAAAAACATTTACCAACATAACTCGATTCGACATTAAATAACCTGAAAAATGATTGATATGTCATAAAACAAAAACAACTAACCAAAATTTACGTGCTTGTGGAATACTTTTCCTACTGACTGTTTTCCTCCTACCTACAGTCTTGGTTTTTTAAAAGATCTCTTGTCTTTGTGATAATTATCTTTTGTTCTTTTTAGCTCTTTACATCAAGTGGCTTTATGCCTTGTCTAGAGCAACTTCAAAAACAAGAAAAACTTTAAATTTTTTATTTCTTTCTTTTTTCTTTTTTTTTTTTTTTTTTTAGCCAATCCAACACGTCAGGTGGTCAATCCAAGAAAGACAACTCTGTTTCATGTGGAAAGACAGCGAACAGCACGGCATATGACCACCTCAAAGGAGTATTGAATCGGCACCGGCACCCACACATTGCAGAACCAGAAGTCGCGTCACTTTTTCATAAAGGACCCGAGAACACACATCTTGATTTGGTTGAGTTAGAAAAAAAATTAATGAAAACCAGACGGGAAGTAAGTAGGTTGTTGCCTCTATTTTTTTTATTTTTTTATTTATTTTTTTTACTCTTTTCTCTTTATGCATTTCTGTACTTTTCTCCAAAAACGAATTCTCTTTCTCTTTCCATAATACAAGCAACTGCTGTCAGACTTTGAAATTGAGGTCATCAGTTTTTTCGCCTTGTAAATGTTTCTTTCATAACACACTTAACAGAATTATGCCTGTTCTCTCTCTCTCTCACACACACACCCACACATACACACACACAAACATATATAATATTTTTCAAATAAATATTAATTTTATACCTAATCTTTCATGCTTCTGCAATCATCAGTGTGGGAAGTGATAATTACTACTGATTACGATATTTGAACAAAGTCACAAAGCAATCCTTGGCTTCATAAACTAGCATCTTTCCTCCATTGGTATATAATAGGGCTGTGACAACAGCATATTCTTTTCATTGTTTTGACTCTTGAATATATATCCGTTAATAACTTATGTTTTTATATAGATGGATGTGGCTCTCAGTTGATTAAGTGTGTCTGTGTCAGATATATACCAGAGTTAAAAGAATGAAAAGAATATTCTGTTGTAGTAATTAACACAGGGATTAAAAGAAAGTAAATGCTTAAAAATACCATTTTGGCAGGCATTCACAGTAATATATATATATATATATAAGATTTATTTTTTATAAGCGATTCTATGGGTTTTTTTTTCTTTTTTTCACTCCCTGAGTGCTTTAAAGGGAGAGGTTATCTGCCCTTTGTTTATAATCTAGTCGCCCCCCCCCTCCCCCATATTTTTGGGATGTATTATTTGTAATTAATTTATTATTTAAATATTATATATTATTTCTTTATTATATATATCTATATGGCATAATCATGTTGCCACATTGGTTCTCGCTAGATCACTAAAGTTAAGCAATGATGAGCCAGGCCTATACCAAATGCTAGGCTTTGTATGTACTGTACAGGATGTAGAAATTTCCGGTTGGTATCTGGAGCCACATTTAATCCACTGGAAGAGATGTATCTTCAGTCTTCATTAAGACCTGCATCTAGGAGAAGGAAAACTTTGATATAAAACCTGAGGTCTACTGTCTGCTCAGAACGAAGCCTTCACAACTACAAACAAATCATCTGTGTGGATTTCTGAATAGTTTAGCTGTTGTGAAAATCTATTGAAGTATCATCGTATACATAAAACTAACCTTGTTTCTATGTATGCAGAATAATCTCTACCAAACTACTCTTTCAGTTTTTGATCTACAAACTTGAAACTTGATATATAGCTTCTCTGTATCTCATTCCCTATCACAGACGGTTACGTTTCCAACCCGTTTCCCTGACCAGCAAGAACAACACTCATCACTTTTAGATCTGTTTCTGACCACAGTCCCTGATGATTGCGTTACGAATGCCCACAGCCCACTTAGAAATGCTGATCATGTAGTGATATTAGTTGAAATCACACTAAACTCTAGAGCCAAAATGGAAGAGCCAGTACTCAAAACAACGAGATATTATAAAAAGGCTGACTGGGAAGCCATCCGGGATCTCATCAGAGACGCCCCATGGCGAAATATCTTTTTACTTCCTGCCGAACAGTGCACACATGAGACCACTGAGTGGTTCAAAACAGCAATTGAAGCAAATGTTCCCACGCGGAAGTTTTAGTGCAAACCCCATTCTCCCCAATGGTTTACTTCTACTTGTGCAGCTGCAATTGTGCAAAGGCAGTATGCATACCGCAGATTTAACCGACATAAGTCCAGTTCAAACAGACAGAGGTATATAGAAGCCAGAAATAACTGTAAGAAAGAAATAGCGACAGCTAAGAGAGAATTTACTGAAACCACCAAAAAACGCATCGAAGCACAGAAATTAGGAACCCGTGACTTCTGGAAAATCTACAACAGTGTAGTAAATAATGGGCAATCAACAATTCCCCCACTATCCAACAATCATGAGGTTGTTTGCTCAGCAACCGAGAAGGCTAACATGCTTGTGAGTTGGTTCGCCTCCAACTCCACTCTAGACCCTGCAAACCACCCCCTCCCTGACTTTCCTTTGCGGAAAGACGCCACACTAGACGATCTGGAAATCACCCCATCTCGGGTGCATGCCATCATAAAAAATCTTGACACTTCAAAAGCATGTGGACCTGATCTCATCCCGGCTGTGCTATTAAAAAGTGCTCTGGCGAAGTAGCGCCGGTTCTCTCTAAACTTTACAACAAATGCCTTAAGGAATCTTGCTTTCCTGCCTGCTGGAAAACTGCTTCTGTGGTACCAGTTTTCAAGAATTCTGGTGAAAGAACTGACCCAGTAAATTACCGCCCCATTAGCCTCCTCCCACTTTTTGCCAAAATATTTAAGTCCATTATTAACAAAGCTCTAGTCCATCACCTTACAGATGCTAAACTTCTGACTGACCAACAATACGGATTTAGGCAAGCCTGTTTGACGGCAGACATCCTAACTGTAATCTCTGAGCGTATATACCATTCACTTGACAAAGCAGGGGAGGGTAGAGCGGTAGCTATAGACATGTCTAAGGCTTTTGACAGGGTATAGCATGAAGGTCTTCTCAGGAAAATCAGATCATACGGTATCAATGGTAGAATACTTAACATAATTAAATCCTTCTTAAATAAGAGAAGAATCTAGGTTGTTATCGACGGCCGTACATTCAAACAATATGATATAAATGCAGGTGTGCCTCAGGGGTCTATCCTTGGACCTCTATTATTCCTAATATTCATAAATGACCTCCCTGACAAAATTGTCTGTGAGATGGGTATATATGCTGATGACACCACACTCTATAACAGACACGACAGGAAAACAAATGAACACATATCTAGAGAAATGACAAAAACACTAGAGGATGACCTCCGATCTATAGTGGAATGGGGACAGAAATGAATGGTCACATTCAATGCTGCCAAGACTAAACTTGTTTCCTTCAATAACTACAAGAAACCTCTACCACCAATAGCAATGGCCAAAGACTCTTTATCTGAAAATACATCTTTTAAACTCCTCGGCCTAACGTTCACAGGAAACATGAGTTGGAAAAATTACATTGAGGGCATTACCAAAAACGCTGCGAAAAAGGTAGGTTCTCTCTACCGTGCTAGAAAGCTACTAATGCCTGAAAGTATCCTCTACCTCTATAAGGCCACCATTCGCCCATGTATGGAGTATTTTTGTCATATTTGGCCTGGTGCATCTGCTACTAGTCTTTCACTCCTTGACAGGGTTCAAAAGAGAGTCGCCAACCTGATAGGTCCTGAACTGTCATCTCAGCTTCAGCCTCTGTCCCCTCGACGTAAGTACCCCCGACAAACCCGACAAGCAGCAAAATCCCACCTCTACACAGTTGAGATCCCTAGATGTAAGAGAGCCTTCTACTCCAGTAGTTTCTTCCCCAGAACCGCTGGACTTTGGAATTCCCTTCCGAGTTCCTGCTTCCCCAACTGTACTGACATGCAGAAGTTCAAGTGTAACGTGAACCGACATCTTGCTGCCCAACTCCCCACATAGTACCCTTGTAGCTTATGTCTCTGATAGTAGGAGCTACAGCAAAGTCGCAATGTGCCTTGTTTGGGGTGAAATTGCAATAAAAAAAAAAAAATTTTTAAAAAGGGGGGGATTTGGATCTGCGGAACAAATTCAATTTGTTTTTCAGCTGAGGGGGACAAAATAGTAAAAAAATTGGCACTTGGCAGGTGTAAGTTGACTAAACGTGTTACTTCTACGCATACGCAAATATATATTTATGCGATCAAGTTAGTTAATTTTTAAAGCTTTCTTATCCATCTGTTGTTAGATCACACGCTAACGAATAAGGCTGGAGTGCTACATGTTTTTATTTCGATTCTAGCTGATTCCACCCAAGTTATATTTTTTAAAAACTTTTGAAATCATTGAATACAATATAATAATCAATAGAGAATTGATTCTATAATAATAAATATGAAATCTGCGTAAGTTTAAATATATTCAATCATATTTTACAACCGGGTAATGCTGGACACCCCTGCTAGAGTGTGTGTGTGTGTGTATAATATATATATATATATATATAATATTTGTTTATTGTTATATAAACATGCTCACATCCCGCTGCTACAAATAGCCACCTGTTTCAATCAAACAACAGATATCATCAGGCAGCGACTTGACTATTCAAAAGATTATTCATTGAACTTTTGAATAGTCAAGTCGCTGCCTGATGATATCTGTTGTTTGATTGAAACAAGTGGCTATTTGTAGCAGCGGGATGTTAGCATGTTTATATAACAATAAACAAGTATTATCAGCTCTTTTTATTGAGCACTATCTAACAACCTCGTTGAATTCATTAGTCCATTACTTTTGAATATAAAAAAACCCGAGTATATATATATATATATATTATAAGATAAAATTAAAAGCCAAGAACAATGCGAGATTTTTTTTTTATATAGAGTAAAATTAAATGCAAACAAAAGAAATAAATTTCTTTTTTTTTTGTTGTTTGTTTTTCTTTTTCACACAAATTTTAACTCTAAACAACAGTAATTTTTTTTTTCTGTTGTATTCAATGGTGTTGTAAATCTCAATATATTTCAGACTTATTAGTCCATTTTCAAGAGAAGACAGCGGAAGAGTGTTCAAAATTGGAAAAGTAGCCGCAGAGTTTGCCACGTGATACCGCGAAATATAGAACAAAAAATGACGTTAGGAGAACGTTAAAATAAATCAGTTGATATTTGAAATACTTGTTGCGTTTGTGAATCAAGGGAGATGACTATTCAAGCAAGGTTTTTTTTTTGTTTTTTTTTAATTATTGTTTTTCTTATGTTTTAAACTTATATTATAAAAGCGGAGCTCAATTCCAGTCTATTGTTTAGTGTGGGAGTATTTTTTGAAATAATTAAAGATTCGAGGATACGAAGTTGACCTACGTTTCTTGAAGAAGCAAGAATGTTGATGTGAAAATCTGGTTCTGAATTAATGCAAGTGCGAATGTTTATAGAACGACGAAGCAGTAGTGTTTAAGTGCTCTTTAATGCGGTGATGAAGCAATCTGGTAGTGCTTCCGATGTAAGATGCACTGCATTTAGCGCATTGTAGGTCGTAAACAACGTGGTTCTTAAAGCATAAACCTGTGTGTGATATTGGGCAATTAGAGAGTGAACAAGGGGAAGGTGTATGCGATGGATGTTTTCGGTTGAGCTGTTGTCTTAAAGTAGATCCAGTGTGGATGAGTTGAATGTTGAGCCCCTCGCTGCGGATGGCTTTTCGGATTGAAGATGAGATTTTGTCACTGAGGAAGGGTAGTTTTAGAAAACAATTGTTAGAGAAGGGTCGGGTGTTGCGTTTTTTCTTTTTAAGTGAGGATAGGATCGTATTAGGGTAGCCGTTTAGTGAGAGGGTCTGTAGGAAATTGTTAGTGTGTGTATGTTTGTCGGAGATGTTAGTGCATTTGTCTTGTATGCGTGAGATTTCGGCATGTGCGTAGTTTAGTTTGTCCTTGAGAGGTAGCGCAGATTTGAAATGTACGAAGAGGCGTTTGCTGGCGGGTTTTCTGTAGAATTCAGTGCATATGGCACCATTTTTTTTTATTTGTATTTTAAAATCAAGTAGAGAAAGAGATTCCGAAGAGTCTGGGTGTTCTATAGTAAATTTTAAGTTTGGGTCGGCGTTATTGAATTTGTGGAAAATGTTAATAGCTTCTTCGCGGGAGTATGTGATAATTAAAATGTCATCGATATATCTAGTAAAAAGGAGATAAGGATAGCAGGTACTAAGGGTGTGTCTTTCGAGTTTGTCCATATAAGCAATGGCAAGAATACCGGATAGACTGGAGCCCATGGGTAGTCCAGATACTTGTTTGAACGTGTTTTGTAGGAAAGTAAAGTAAGTGTTGTCTACTATAATACGGAGGAGTTGTAAGAGATCTCCTGGAGTAATTCCGAAGCATTGTGGGTTTTTAGATGCTATAATGTCTGCCATGAGATTGATGGCTGGATGTGCAGGAATGGAGGTGTATAAAGAAACGACGTCTAGGCTAAATGGGTATCTGTATAGTTTGAGTAGATGGTGTGGTAGATCGTTGAGTCTGTTAATTACTTGGTTGGAACTACTAACATGGGCTGGGAAGGTAGAGAGTAGAGGTTTAAGTAGGCGGGATATTAACCAAGAGATTTTATAAAGAGGACCGTTAACGTTTGAAACAATGGGTCTGATCTGTGTGTGTGTGCTATTTTTGTGGATTTTAATAAGGTGATAAAAGGTAGGTAATTTGCTGTATTTAGTAATAAAATTTAGTCTGTGTTGTTTTGGGAGATTTCTTTTAAAACAAATTTGAGACCATGTCTTGTTAATGTTGTTCTCAATACGAGCAGCAGTGATATTATGTGCTGGGGTGTAAAGGTCGGTATTGGAAAGATGCTCTATAGCAAGGTTGTTATAAGATTCCTGTGATATAACGCAAAATTCTCTGCCCTTATCAGAGGGTAAGTAAACTAAATCTTTGTCTTTAAGGGATTTAAGGGTGAGGTATTGGTTCCTGGTAAGATTGGGGGTAATATGGTGTTGTTCGCGTTCAAGTATTCTGAGTATTTTATGCTTTAACCTTGAAAGTTTTAGATCTAGTGGAATATTATTAGGAGGTGGGTATAAAGGGTGATCAAGCTGAAAAACAGGAAAAGAGGTGTTGTGATTACCTGAGAGGTTGAGGGGGGTGTCCTTGTTATCGTGCGGGGCAAAAGTGTGCAGCCATTTAAGGTGGTAAGCAGTTCTGCAGAACTGCGTTTCTATGTTGAGTTTAGCTTTATCCGTCAGTTTCATTGTGGTGATAAACTTAGGGCCAAGTGAAAGGAGATCCGTTTCAGTTGTGGAAAGAGAGTTAGTGAGGTCAGTTACGAGAAGATGATCTTTAAGGGACTTGTCGGTGGAAGAATCCTGTGAATTATGTATGTGTCAAAATCAAAAGTGACAAAATCTCATCTTCAATCCGAAAAGCCATCCGCAGCGAGGGGCTCAACATTCAACTCATCCACACTGGATCTACTTTAAGACAACAGCTCAACCGAAAACATCCATCGCATACACCTTCCCCTTGTTCACTCTCTAATTGCCCAATATCACACACAGGTTTATGCTTTAAGAACCACGTTGTTTACGACCTACAATGCGCTAAATGCAGTGCATCTTACATCGGAAGCACTACCAGATTGCTTCATCACCGCATTAAAGAGCACTTAAACACTACTGCTTCGTCGTTCTATAAACATATTCGCACTTGCATTAATTCAGAACCAGATTTTCACATCAACATTCTTGCTTCTTCAAGAAACGTAGGTCAACTTCGTATCCTCGAATCTTTAATTATTTCAAAAAATACTCCCACACTAAACAATAGACTGGAATTGAGCTCCGCTTTTATAATATAAGTTTAAAACATAAGAAAAACAATAATTAAAAAAAAACAAAAAAAAACCTTGCTTGAATAGTCATCTCCCTTGATTCACAAACGCAACAAGTATTTCAAATATCAACTGATTTATTTTAACGTTCTCCTAACGTCATTTTTTGTTCTATATTTCGCGGTATCACGTGGCAAACTCTGCGGCTACTTTTCCAATTTTGAACACTCTTCCGCTGTCTTCTCTTGAAAATGGACTAATAAGTCTGAAATATATTGAGATTTACAACACCATTGAATACAACAGAAAAAAAAAATTACTGTTGTTTAGAGTTAAAATTTGTGAAAAAGAAAAACAAACAACAAAAAAAAAAGAAATTTATTTCTTTTGTTTGCATTTAATTTTACTCTATATAAAAAAAAAATCTCGCATTGTTCTTGGCTTTTAATTTTATCTTATAATTTTCTTCAACAATGCTTCAAGCAAACTACAACCTACTTATATATATATATATATATATATATATATATATATATATGTAAGTTTCGTGGTTCAATTTTAAATTCTAAAAAAACAACATATAGAGACATATATTCGATTTAAGAATTTATTGCTTGACAAAAGAATATATAGAAAGGCTTATTTTAATTTCCTTAATCCATAGATTTTCAACAATGGCTTATATCATCAGAGGAAATGAAATGCAGTTAGCAAAATGTTCAGCTGCGAATGGACGCTGTTTTGCTTTTCAGCACAATTATTGAAAATAGTGTTTTGAGTGGTTGTGGATAATTATATAGAGAAAATTATACGAAAAGAAAAGTTGATACAACCTGGGTAGTCCATTATCGGAAGGAGTCCAATGTCATTCGGGGTTATAAATCCAGGTGGGCAGAAAATAGGCCCATGAGAGAATGTGATATTCGCATATAGCAAAAGCGTACTGCTCTTTATTGATATTTCGAAAAGTATACCAGGCAGACTTATTCATTGTTGCGTTGATTGTGTGTTATTTGCTGTGGTCCAAATGCTTTCTCGGTGTTGACAAAGTATACCCGAAATTGGGTGGATATACCATTCCATTGTAATTATCCCCGTGAGTAATAGAAATTGAGCATTGAGTTAAGTGTGCAATGAATCTCGGAATCAATAGTGTAGTTATCAAAATAGCAAAAATGGCAAAATAATCCTGGTGATGATATTCAGAAGAGTACGCTGGAACGGCTTGCTTGAGGTATGAGTCTATTAGAAAGATAGTTTGTTATTTTGTTGAAAGAGTTCGTTATCTTGTTTATATTATTATTATTATATTATTATAACCCTCTCTCTCTCTCTTTACCCTCTCTACTTCACCATACTTCCTCTTTCCCTCATCTAAAAAGCTTCCTTCATCCAATATAAACAAGATAACGAACTATCTTTCTAATAGACTCATACCTCAAGCAAGCCGTTCCAGCGTACTCTTGAGTGATAGATAGAAACTTAGCAAGAAATGGATTATGCACCACATCTGCAGACCAAGTATTGAAATAATCAAATTATACCAAATTTCCACTAACGATTACTACACTATTGTCCCAATGACTGCCATACACTCATTAACCCTTATCCTCAATTGGCTTCTGGGCCTTGATAAAAATAAAAATGTCATGAATTGACCTGGTTTTATAAGTGCCTCTCCATTGTCGCTATTCATGGAAACACTTTGAGCCTGCTCATCCAGCATGAAAATTTTTTTTTATATTTGCATATTGGTTTTGCAAAAGGACATTTTATTAGTTAACTACCATTTGTTGTTACACTCCTTAAATTTTATTCACATTAAAACAATTAAAATGGAAGGTTTTTCAAACGTAACTTGATGCCAACACTGAGTAATATTTTAGCATATATTTTGTATGGTTTTTACAGAAAAAAAAAGAAGCTATATGGAAATAAGTCTTGATTAACTGGATTTAAATATAATGCATAATATTTTTAGTCGCGTGCAAGCGACTCTATAAGTCAGTCCGTCGGTCTGTCTGTCGGTAACACTTTTGTGCTTGGCCTTTTTAGTTAAGATCAAAGGTCTGTTTTTAATAGATGCTGTTCTTAGCTTTTTAAGCTTTTCTTGGCCTTTTGGGCAAGATTAAAGTGTAGTATTTGTTCTTACTACATGCTGTACTTATGTTTGTAACTTTGTGATATAAAGTGGGGGATCACTTTTCTGTATTAATTTAATGTAAAATGATCACCCATTTTACAACCAGTCATTCTCCAGATCATTCAAGTTTTTTTTTTTTTTTTTTTTTTTTAAGGATTCCAGTTATTTTTTAAGGTCATTCAATTCATCCTTAAGTTCATTAAAGTCATTTACTTATTTATTTAAGTCATTTCAGCCCATTTTTCGGTCATTTTAGTTTATCTTTAAGAATTTCATATCAATCCTACATTCACGCATCCATTCATTACACGAGAGCACGCGACTGATGGCTATCGGCCTTGTTATAAATAAACTAGCTGGCAGCCCACATTGCCTGGTCATACAATGCGCTTGAACATGATATTTTAATTTATGCAGATTACGTGTGTATTATTATAGAAGAAATGATTTGCTGCGATTTTAAATGGTACTTTTTCTTTTATCATAAATTGAACTTATTAATAAGAAAAAAATTAAAATAAAATGATGAGATACACCCAGGCTTGAATAGGTGATCATTCGATTTGTAGTCAAATGCGCTACCACTAAGCTATATCTTAAGATTATGATAAATTTCTTTTTTAAGAAGAAATAGTTTGCTCAAATTTTATTATCTCCCTTTGCTCATGTAACTAAAATATTCCCCTGTAAAAATTCTTCTTTTTTTATTTAAAAGAGAGAAAAGCTACTTTTAAGATCGGATTTTTTCGATTTTCGATATTTATCGGATGAATTTTTGTACAAAACATATCTAAGAACACTGCCAGACATATACATATGTTTTGGGTAAAATTTGCAAAAGATAGGCTCAACCGTTTCAGAGGAAAGAACTCCCACACGCACACAAAGTGACTTTTTTTTTTTTTTACACAGTGATCACCACTTATCAAGGCCCGGAAGCCACTCAGGGATAAGGGTTATTGCAAGTACATTACATTAGTGTAGAGATTTGATGAGTGTTTACTTAAGGGGGCGGTTCATTAGAAATTTGTTAACATTAGACTTGAAGACATCCAAGTTGTAGTCCGGAGGGAAGCAGGCAGACGGAACAAAGTTCCACAGGCGTGCAGTTCTAAGAAAGAAGCTTTGTTCATGGAATCCGCGTTTTGATTTAGGCACAGATATAGAGTGGGGGAAATTTTTCACAGTGGATTCAGCTAGACGGGTGTTTTTTGTGAAAGATTGGCGAGGGGGGACCAGGGATTGGAGTTCAGACGAGCACCTGCCATGAAAATAACGATAAAACAAGGATAGGCTCGCAACGTCTCTTCTGTGAGAGAGGGGTTGCAGGGTAGAGAAAAGGGCATCCCCCACTAAGCCACGAAGTCTATTTTGTACTCTGTCAAGGCATGATAGGCTGTTTTTGGCAGCTCCTGCCCAGATATGGCAACAGTATTCCATCCTTGGACGTACTTGGCTTTTATATAGATAGAGAATTGCATCAGTAGTGAGATATCTTCTGGAGCAGTAGAAGGATCCCACCATCTTTCCAGCGACCTTGGCAACAGACTTGATGTACGTGTTCCATTTCAGATCAGGAGTAAAGGTCAAACCCAGAAGCTTGTCAAAACACGGGGCCTCACCCAGACGAGAGCCATCCATCACAATTGATGCCAGATGGGGATCAGAGCGTTGATGATGTAAGGATAAGAGTTTGGTTTTGGATGCATTAAAGGTAACTAGCCACATCTTCTCCCACTGAACCACGCGCTCGAGATCAGAGGAGAGAGAATCAGAGAGAACTTTGTCATTTACAGCCTTTGATGTGTTGCTGTAGATGGTCGTGTCATCAGCATAGATGTCAACGAATGATTTAAGTATGTGTTTAGGGAGGTCATTGATGTAGATCAGGAAGAGAGTTGGGCCCAGGATTGACCCCTGAGGGACCCATTTTACCTTCAGACAATGGTATTTTATACTAATGCAATCGTCAGTTTAGGAAGTGATGGAAGTATTCAAACTCAGTTACAAAATCACCTTTGACACTGCAGTCTGGTATTCAATCCCCAGGACATTCTGAATTATCGCAGGAATGTCGAGGCAAGTGGATAAATACCAAATGCTACTTAGTGTCCAACAACAAATGCGGGAACATTTGCTTAATTTAACAACTTATTATAACTTAATTGACAACTTATTATAACTCTTTTATGCATATATACTAGACTTCGCATGACCCGTTGGGTCAGTATATGTTATAGCTAGCTATGGAATAATCAGTATACAGAATTAATGTATAAACGCGCAAAAATTGAATGCACACGCATGTGAAAACATGTCCACCAGTGAAAACAATACGAACGACATTGGATAATAAAGCTTTTAACGTCCTTACACTTAGATTAAATGAAAAGTTCTTTATATAAGAGGGATGTAATTCGTTGAAAAATTTTTTTTAAAAAAAGATGAAAAGAACAAAAACTATAAGGAGAGAATGTGCATTGTACAGGTTTTGCCTTCCTACTACCACTTCTTTTTTTTTTTTTTTTTTTTTTTTTTTTTTCCCAACAGACACATGAAAACACCCGGGCAATGCTGGGCTGAAATGCTAGTATATATATATAAAAATGAAAGTGTCTGTCTGTGTACATTTCCCTACGCAATAACTGTCTACAGACTTGAAATTTGATATACAGAGTACTTAGATTGGGTAAAATCTTTGTAATCCGTTTTCAGCCAGAAATTCAGCTGTTAAGGCGTCAAAGTTCAACGATTTGACCTTTGAGAACTCTATCAAACTCCTCCTCCAATTTTGGGTATAAAGAATTGAAATTTTAGATATAGGTTCCTTGGACATGGATCTAACTTAATAACTATATTTGAGCCTAAAACAATGTTAAGGGGTTATAATAGGGGTCAAAGTTTAAACAAAATTGACCTCTGCGGTCTCTACCAAATTACTCAGACATTTTCTGATCTAAACATTTGAAATTTTACATAAAGGGTATTCAGAGATAGGGAAAGCTTTTTAATCGGTTTGGGTCGAAAATTTGAGCTACCAATATGTAAATGTATGTATGTATGTTTGCATGTCTGCCTAAAACTTTCGACAGGAGCAATGGATTTTCACAAGATCAGTATCGTTTTGAAGCTCTACCCTTCAGACGACAAATACCGAAAGATTGGCTCAAAACATTAATTTCTTCACCGTCAACTGGGCACTTTTCTACAGGGAGGGGTCGCTTTTTTCGCCGATATTTTCGAAAGTCATCCCCTCTTTTCAATTGTCTAGTTTAAATTAAACCTACGTCACTTCCAGTTTGTCGGTGGTTGTAACAGCAAAGATGTCACATTTTTTTCCCGTTCTTTTCCTCCTTCACGGTACGGGTTCGAACCTGCCTTCCTACTACCACTTTTTATTTTTTTTGCTCAACACGCGTCTCCGAACACCCGGGCAACGCCGGGCACCCATGCTAGTATATATTTATTTATTATTATTTCAATATCTGACTTAACACAGATCAGCCATGACTAAGATGATATCATCTATATTACAAAATAAAATACCATCATAATTTATAACAAATATATTATTGACCCTGTGTATGTCTTGAATAGCACCAGTGGCTTTCAATATCTAACATAAGACAGAACAATAAACAAGCAGAGAAATTTTTTAAACCAGAAGTCACAAACCAGAAACACGGTTTCAATGCCCATGCAAGTTGATCTGAGTTTTCTATATTTATATACAGTCAACTTTAGCACAAATGCAACCTTTTGACTTCCAGTCATCGAATACTTTCATGACCGCCATTTGGCATTTATTTGTTTCAATTCTTGTGTTAATTGCCGGTGGCCTAGAGATAAGATGCTAGTCTACGAATCAATGGTGACTTTTTGAATCCCCTGACTAGTAGTAATTATCATTTCCTACACTGATGATTTCGGAAGTATGAAACACTAGTGTCTGTAGGTATAAAAATAATTGTTAATATTTATTAAAAAAATATTAGTTATCCATTATATCTATAAAAGTGAAAAATTGTGTGTGTGTGTGTGTGTGAGGACACTTCTCAACCTATATACTCTACAAATTTTTGATTTACAGACTTGAAATTTAGTATATGAGGTATTCAGACATGTGGAAACCTTTTCATCCAGAAAAAAGGGCTGCTAAGGGGTCAAAATTGAAAAATTGGTCCTTAGATGTCATTGGATTTTTATCTGTTTGTCAACTGTTTCACGAATGCGCATGCGTGAATCATTCATATGAGAGATTCCTTATGTTAAGAATAAGTAGGTTTGAAAACACTTTTTAAAGATCGTGTCAAACTGGCATATCGTATTTGACTCACTATATAGGTTTTGGTTTTGATCTCGGCTCAATTATTATTATTTTTTTTTTTTTACTTACAAGAAGTGAATTGTTTAGAAAAAAAAAAAAACAATATACGCATGTACATGTCTCAGTTTCTGTAATACTTATTTGTATTTAATGACCGGCCACCCCAGGCGGCCTGCTAGTATATATATATATATATATATATATATATATATAAAATAAAATTTACAATTAAATTTACCAAAATACAAAATCCGATCCCGCATTTTGCTAATTCCTACCCTCTGATGAGAAGGAAAGTATTTCTTCAAAACTCCGCGGATTAAGGACTATCCACTTATCTAGTGTTTCCTTTTCAGATTAAATATGTTTTTAACTCCTTTCAAAGTGTTTTTTAACATGTATTATTAACTGTTTGCTCGTATATATATATAATTGTAGTTCTTGTCGTTTCACAACTATACCTATTATTAATTCTATTTATTTTTATTAAATTTCAGAAACCCCAGTCAATCCACATTTTAAATTCCATTGGCAATTTTTGGAGAATAAAAGGCAATACGCTGAACGCGATAGAATGTTTCCGTAAAGTTTTATCCCACTCTCCCGGAAATGTTGATGCTCTCCTAAATCTTGCACGCTTGCTGCTTCAGCTCCGCTATTTAGATGACGCTCTTTATCTTACTCAGACTTCGCTAAATAAACTCCCCAGTTACCAGAACGCCTGGTCACATCATTTTACCCTTGGGGAGATACACAAATTTTACGGACATTACCAAAAAGCTGTCTATCATTTTAAGCTGACCTTAGAGTTGAAACCGGGCTTCGACCCAGCCAAGGCACATCTTCAGGAGGTTGAAACTCAGCCAAGCAACACGATTACAAATTGCACGTTTCTTATCATCCTGCTGTTAGTATTCGGAGTTTTGTTTGGCGTTGTACACTCGGGACATAAAGAAATTGGTAAAACACAGCGATCCTTCAATCGGGCGATGGCTATGAAATGTCTGAAGAAACAGAGATGATGCATGAATGTTTGAAGGATTATTATTTTTTTGTTTTTTACCTTGTTTCTTTTTATTTTTTTTAACATTCACATCTAAGAAGAAAGGTAGAAATAAAAGAACTTTTTCTTTATTTTGGATTCATGTTTGAATATGGAATTTTAAAATGCAATTGAAGGAAAAGATACAGAAAAGATTGACCCATTTTTTTTTTTTTATAGGAAATTATAGGAATCTATTGTTCCTGTCTCTAAAAAATTTTATTCTATTTAAAAAAAAAAAATAAAAACAAAAATTAAAAAAAAAAAAATGTTAAAGAGCAAATCAAAAACATAGTTGTGTTTTATGTTTGTGTATATTTTTTTTTATTTATGTTAAGGATAAATTTGCTAATTTTTAAAATCTTCGGTCCTTATTTAGAATTACAATTATTTAAAAAACAAAAATCTTTATGATGTACATACTCGTCACAGAATAAAACATTATATTCCAAAAATCACGTAAATTGATCAAGTAGTTTCTTTTCTTTTTGTTTTTTTTTTGTTTAAAATTAAGAAAATCAAATTTTATGAAGGAGCGGCCATATTGTTTTAAAATTTGCCAAAATTTTGTTTGCATTCACAATAATTGAAACTTTTTAATCGCTAAAAATTGTAAAATTTAATTTTCTTGATTAGTTTATGTGAATTTTGGAATATGACATCTTAGTTCCGTGATTAATACCTATGTTATAAAGATTTTTCAATATTTTTTTTTTTTTAATCAAATGTAATTCTAAATAAACACCAAATATTCTTTCATTTCAGCACAACTCAAGTATTTAATAGCCATAAAGTGCGATGGATAGCTATGAGGTGCCTTAAATAAGTTTTCAGACTTTTTTCATATGGACACTTTTATTGATAATACACACATGAAACTCTAGTCCCCTTCAAAGTAATCTCCTCCAGCTGCAATGCACTTGTTGTACCGATCCAACAACTTCTGGAAGGTTCCATGGAAGACTTCTTGTGTGAGCATATTAATGTCCCTCATCACAGCCTCTTTCATCTCCTCTGTTGTTTCATAACAACGGCCTCTAAGGTTTTTCTTGAGCTTAGGGAATAACTAAAAGTCACAGGGAGCAAGGTCTGAAGTATAGGGAGGGTGAGGAACCGTCTTGATGCCCATCTTGGTCAAATAGTCTGTGATCTTCTGAGCAGCCTTGGGACTGCACAAATGTTCTGCATCTTCAGTTGTGTTCCCACACTGACATCAAACTGTGCACTTATTGTCTCTATAGACACACGACTGTCCTTATCCATGAAATTCTTTATTTGGCCAATCAACTGTGGTGTTCTGACTTCTTTACTCCTCCCACACCTCTCATCATCCCTCACAGACTCCCTGCCTTCCTTGAATCTCTTATGCCACTCAAAAACTGATGCTCAATTCATGCAAGATGGTTCAAAACCAATCTGAATCGTTCCATACGTTTCTGTGGCATTTTTCCAAGTTTAAAACAGAATTTTATTGCATATTGTTCTTCGAAAGTGTCTGCACCTCCAAATTGCATTTTTGAAATTCACCAGCTATGGCAATCAGGTTTTAGTAGGATGTATTCCAATTCCTGCTGTAGCTGTTCATTTGGAGCTGAAATCATAAAAATTGGTCAGTCATCTCATAAGATGTATACTGAATTTTCAAGAGTCTACAACAGTTTTAAATGCCTGTACAAAAAAGTCTGGAAACTTATTTAAAGCACCTCATAATAAATCAAAGAAAGAGAGAATTGAGTATATCTCTAGCTAGAATCAGACCGTCTAAGAGATATTCTCTTTGTTTGAAAAAGTAAGTGCCTCATTTAATAAGAAAGTAACACTGGCATCAACTTTTATAGAAAAAGTAATTTTCTTAGATGGGTTCTAGATAATACCCCTATGAATTGTGATGGTCTGGGTGTTATCTTCTGGTCAACTTCTGTGTGGTGGTTAAAATAGCAACCACCAAGTCAAGGGTAAAAAGAAAGATCTCCAGAGAATTGAAGGAGAGGATGTCATGGAGAGAGGACAGTTGATATTTAGGATAGCTACCTGCATGAGCTGGTTGAATTCTTGAGGGTTCTCAGTAAAGAACCACCTTAATGTGTCTTACGTGTTTTGTATTTTGTCAGGCGAGGATATGATGCTGCAAGCCTGTCATTAAACTAAGTAGATGGATACAACTTGTAATTTTGAAAAATAACAAACATTTATTATTTGTTTATAAGCTGAACTTCTGGTTTTGCATGGTACAAGTTTTGCATGGTACAAGGACTCTTTGTTACACTGACAGAGCTGAACAACCACCTTGGACTGGTACAACGGGTGAAACGATCATGACCAGTGCAGTGAGTATGAACGAGAGGCATGTTCATACCAGCATTGGATTACTTGTAATATTTTACTCAAGAATTGTAGAGTATGGTCTTGGTATAGGGCTTGGTTTTTACTTGTATCGTCAGACAAAAATATAGTTGTATAATAGTAGTTCCCTGCCCTCCCAATTATAAGGATTTTGTTCATTACAATTATCATCCTACTAACAGGGGGGGGGGGTGCACCTTACCCCCAGCCACTGTGAGTGACTGAATCATAGAGAATGACAGCAGGACTAGAAGAGTGAGGAAACTTCCGCTTCTTTTGTCTCTCTTTCTGCTGGATATTACCAGAGAGATTGTGGACAGTCGGAAAGTTTGCCTCCTCCCCAGAGTCTGGTCTAGCAAGAATCTGATGTTGCAAGTCAACTAAGTAGATGGATACAATTTGTAATCTATATATTTATAAAAATGAGAATTGTGTGTATGAAGACACTTCATTTGTTTCAATTTTTTTGTTAATTGCCGGTGGCCAAGAGGTAAGATGCTAGCCTACGAATCAACAGTGACTTTGTCACTGGACTTGAATCGCCCAACCAGCAGTAATTATCATTTCCTACACTGATGAATGCGGAAGCATGAAACACTAGTGTCTGTAGGTATAAAAATAATTGTTAACTATAATATTTTTAAATAAATATTTATTGTAACTATAAAAGTGCGAATGTATGTGCATGTGTGTGAGGACCTATATACTCAACAAATTTTTGATCTACAGACTTGAAATTTGGTATATAGGGTATTCAGACATGTGGAAAACTTATAATCGGTTTTCATCTGGAAAGAAAGGGCTGCTAAGGAGTCAAAATTTAAAAATTGGTACTTAGAGGTCTCCAGATTTTTATCTGTTTGTCAACTGTTTCACGAATGCGCATGCGGGGCCATGAAACATGACAGCTTCCTTGTTTAAAAATAAGTATGTTTGAAAACAATTTTTAAAGATCGTGGCAAGCTGGTCTAATGGTTATCGTACTTGACTCACTGTCTTTAGGTTTTGGTTTCGATCTCAGTTTGAGTATTTTTTTTTTTTTTTTATTTATTTACAGTGACCTGTTTAGAAAAAAACATAATACTTGCATGCACATGTCTCAGTTTCTTTCCATTTTTTTTTTTTTTTTTAGCTTCATTTTTGTAAAATAATTTAACACTATGTTTAATACCGATGGTATTTCTGTTCATAATCAATAAGAAATTTGCATAAATTAAAATATAATATTTATGCATATTTTACGATCGGGCTACGTTGGGCAGCCTTTTAGTCTTCAACAATACTATATATCTTATTTGTTTATAAGCTGAGTTTCTGGTTTTGCTTGGTACGAGGACTCTCTGCTGCAGTGCTGACTGGATAGATTGACGTGCAACTTTAATCCAGACACACCGTGTAGAATGATCGCGGCAGTGCAGTGAATGCACAAGACATGTTCAAAGTTGCAATGCATGCAAATAACAGAACTGCTGCCAGTGAGGAATGTTTTGTTGGGAGAAAAGAGGCCACAAAATTGGGAACGTGCATGATGCGGAGTTTATCGCATCACACAAAACTGGATTTCACCTTGAGGAAAAGTTATTGTTGCTTTCGGGCCAAAATCAAAGTGTAGTATCTGTTCTTCAGGTGTTGTGCTACACTTTTTTGGTCTTGGTTAATGGATGGGAAATCCTTCATGATTGATACATTTTTTTTTATTTTTGTTACTAACCAGAGTGCTCCTTTTTGGGGAGTTGGTTTCTCCCCACATTAAAAACCGACTAATGTCTAACTCTGCCCTCGTGGGGAGGCAAGTAAACAAAAAAAAAAAAAAATGTAATGGGTCTGCAGTTACAAAATTCTCTGTGGTGGTATTTCTTATTCTTTCTTCTGTCCTATGTTTTATTTGACCTTTTTCGTTTTTTTTTTTCTGTCCTTCTCTTTTCTTTCTTTTTTAATAATCGCCAATACTTTTTTTAAAAATCCTCATTATCAATTTTGGTTTCAGTTGATGGCACTCAAATCTTTTTTTTTCTTTTTTTTTTTTTTTTACTTTTGAAATCATAACTATATATTGGGTACAATGTAATATGAAATAATTGATAGAGAATTGATTCCATAATAAATACAAAATCTGCGTTAATTAAAATATCATATTTAAGCATATTTTACGACCAGGCGTCCCTGCTAATATATATATATATATATATATATATATATATATATATATATATATATGTGACTTGTACGTAATGTACTGAGTTCGTGTAATCCAGTAAATTCTCATATACCAATAAGTTTTAAGCCAAAAAGAGATAACTTGAAAAGTAAGCTACAAAATTATCATATTTCATAATTGAACATGACCTCCAGAGTAAATCTTTTTCACATGCTCCTTTTCCGTTAAGGGAATTTTTCTTTTTCTTTAAACAATGTTCTATTGTCAAGAGTGGTGTTCTGACTTCTTTACTCCTCCCACACCTCTCATCATCCCTCACAGACTCCCTGCCTTCCTTGAATCTCTTATGCCACTCAAAAACTGACATAATGTCTGAAGAAATGCTGGTTTTGTGAAAATTTTCAAACGCCATAATGTTTGAAATTGTCGCTCTGGCATGGAAACAATTGTAAAGTAAAATGAAATACACTTTTTGTTGCTATCAACACCTTTTTTGAAGTCATGATTTTGCTTATACAGTATATATAAATATAAAGGTGTTTTTGAAGGCTTTTCAATGCAGGAATTATACAGTGTAAGCAGATAAATAATTCAATAATATTTTCTTAATTATTTATTTACCTGATTTATAGATGGTATTTTTTCAACTGTAGATGGTATTTAATCCCAAAATTTTTCGAGAGCATCTCTCATCTTTAAGGGTAGA
Organism: Euprymna scolopes; assembly: GCF_053919585.1. Classification (NCBI taxonomy): domain Eukaryota; kingdom Metazoa; phylum Mollusca; class Cephalopoda; order Sepiida; family Sepiolidae; genus Euprymna; species Euprymna scolopes. Next base: position 78,408,501 of record NC_136508.1, on the reverse strand, counting down.
AATGTACATCCACTCTTTGTACTGTCGACTTTGGTTTAACTCAAGCGGCTGTTATGTTTAAAATTTGTTCTGAACGCTGTATTTTTAAGTTTAAAAATTACGTTGTTAAGGGGAGGTAATTCCATTTTTTTTTTTTTTTTTGACTTTTCAATATATTTTCTGAAGTCCACCTAATAAAAATGCACAAAAACAGCCCATCTACACAAATCAGACACATCATTTCAAGCATAAGAAAACTATACAAAATATCCTGGCTTTTCGCCTATCCAGATCACATTAACAGCTCTGAAGAAGTCGTAGATAGACTACAATCATCACGAACCTAGCACCTTCAACACAACAGATACGCCTTCAGCCTAGATGCTGTTTCTCTCTACATATCAGTACCTGCGCACTCAGCTGTGGACCTAATCACAGAATACATCTCCTATAATAATCTATACTGTTTTAACCTCACCGGGAAAGATATACACCAACTTCTAAACATAATAGTAGACAACACACACTTCCAATATAAACAAGAAACATACAAACAGATATAAGGACTTCCCATGGCATCTAGCTTATCTAGACTTCTATCTATAACATGCACGAATAGACTTCTATCTATAACATGCACGAATAGACCTCTATCTATAACATGCACGAATAGACCTCTATCTATAACATGCACGAATAGACCTCTATCTATAACATGCACGAATAGACCTCTATCTATAACATGCACGAATAGACCTCTATCTATAACATGCACGAATAGACCTCTATCTATAACATGCACGAATAGACCTCTATCTATAACATGCACGAATAGACCTCTATCTATAACATGCACGAATAGACCTCTATCTATAACATGCACGAATAGACCTCTATCTATAACATGCACGAATAGACCTCTATCTATAACATGCACGAATAGACCTCTATCTATAACATGCACGAATAGACCTCTATCTATAACATGCACGAATAGACCTCTATCTATAACATGCACGAATAGACCTCTATCTATAACATGCACGAATAGACTTCTATCTATAACATACACGAATAGACTGAAACAAAACACACTACATAATTACCAATTCAACATCTTTACAAGATATGTGGATGGCATTCTCATCCTAACCTCATCTTGTGAAGAAGCTAATAAAATATTAACTTCCAAAACGCAGACACACATATTAGGGTGACTTTGAGCCATTAATAAAAATAAAATGGATAAATAACTCCGCAGTAAATATTTGCTGCTGCATCACAATGTATCTGTAAAATTATGAAATCGTATAAGACCTACAAATTAGGTTTTAAATGCAGAGATCATATATTATTTACGTATTATTATTTTTATTCTTATTTAAATTTTTTAAACTGGAGTTGTGGGTTTTTATTTGGATGAAGAATTCTTCCATTGCAGCGCTGAGAGCATGCAATTGACACTTTGACCAATGTTGGTATTGCGCAGCACAACAAGTGGATGATCACGGCCTGTGCAGTGAACACACCCAGATGCATGTTCATATTTTTTACGATGTCCTATAACTTGGAAACCAAGTCTTAATAGGAACTCCTTTAGGGATTCTCCATAATCAACCCCTATCTATCTACTTAGAAAAGTAAAATCAAATTTTGTCAGTGAAAGCTGTTGGCAGCATTTTCAGCCTTATAAATAGCAATGGACATGGGACATAATCCAAGCTTTAATATGAGCAAGGAAAGAGTGAAAGTCCCTCCCCCTCCATGTTTAACAGAGCGTGGACGTACGTATGGCAACAGTCAACATATGCAAATTACCAAACTGTGTGTGAGGTGACGTCTCTGCAAGGAAAAAGGAAAGAAAAAGATTATAAAAAAAAAAAAAAAATGTGGGCCGAGAAGGACGGAAATAGATATATTACATATGTAACCCAAGAGCGACAAGGAAAAACGTGTACTAAACATAGCTGGACAAAGACAGAGTACCATGTGTACGACGCGGCGAAGTCTTGTTAATCACGTTGGAGTATGAGAAAACTTTTGAACAAGAGATAAGGCATTATTCTGGAAGCACCTGTAAATAAATGTCTGTTGTTTGAACTGAAAAAATGTTGAGTCAAATTCTTTTCTTGTCTTTGTTTCCTTGTGACTGTCTGCATATGTGTGGGTCCCAAGTGTTAACATCTAACGACTACATCACACGTATTAAGAATGGCTTTCTAAATTTAAACAGGGAGGATTTTATTTTATTTTTTAAAGACAGAAATAATGGACATATTTGAAAAAAATTTGGTGTATGTTTCACTTTTTTTTTATTTTTATTTTCTTTCTTTGAAAATTGTAATGCTGCCAATATTCCCCTACTTTTTATTGAAACCAACTGAGTGCTCTTTTTAGTATCCTCGCTGTTTCCTTAAATGCAATTGTTTGGATCTCTTTTGCACTTGGTCCCCCAGGAATATTAGTTAGGTAGGACGTCAGGTTCTTCTTCATAAGTCCTGTGGCACCTATAATAACTGGTATGATTGATATCTGCCTAAGATTCCAGTTTCTTTTCTTATCAGACACAAGACCTTAATATTTGGTTTGTTTCACTCTTTCAGCTCTGTTCAAACCTCCATCATTAGGGACACTCACTTCAACCAAGGTTGCCACTCTCTCTGACTTATTCCATTCCAGGTTTGATAGCAGCATTTTCAAGGTAGGTGGTTGTAGGGATTATATGGTCGTAATGTATGGTATATAAGTCATTTCCAACTGTTCTTTCAGGTTGATGTTCCCAGGACTTGCTGCTACACTGGATGTTTAATTTTTTACAGATGGTCTTCTTCATGTCGTGCTGTTTAGTAGCCGTTCCCCCAAAAGAACCTTGCAACTCAATACCAGATGACTCACACTTTCAATTCTGTGTGGCAAAGTCCGCATTTGTTGTCATTACTGAGATCTGCCATCTTCTTGAATGCATTGGTCATCAATCCCTGATCTTAAGCAGCCATAGTACATGATAAAGTTTTTGTGGAACTTTGTTTTTTGTTATTGGGGTGAATCTAAAGAAGCACCACTTTTTTCTGTATTTCTTTAGATGGAACATAATCCGAAAGTTATGATAGTGATTTTTCAAACACTCTGTATTTGGTTTCTACATAGTGATGGACACTTCTGTAGAGAATAAAGCCATCACTACAAGATAGCAATTTCCGGTTGGCACACGAGAATGCAGGCTTTCGTTTATGCTTAGCTATGTTCTTCTGTTTGACACTCGCTTGGTTGCTGCGATGGGATCTTATGTAGCTCGGCAAGCTAAGAAGAGTAAATATTATCAGGCTCAAATGCGTCTGGTACATCTAGCAGCTTTGTGGCCTTAATAAAGAGAAGGCCATTTCAATGAGTCTTGTTTTTTTTACTGACGTTACAGTGTGATACTATTAACGCCACCCCCCTCCAAGAAAGAAAGAAAAAAAGAAAAATTATAACAAAAAAGAAACGGGTTTGTATTACTAAACACATAGATTCAAAAAAGTGATAAAAAAAAAAAAAAAACAACAAATGTATAACAAAAAAATGTTATCAAAAACAAGATAAGTTACTCTTCTACCTAGCTGGATAAGTTTTTAGTGTTTTTACTCACTTTAAAACGTGTAATCGGTTCGAAAATAGTACAATGTTTATCGATATATTTTAAAAAGAAAAATGACGGCATGCTCGCTGTTGAACAAGTTAAGTTTGGGAAAATGAGTTTAAACAAAAAAATTATACAAAATACTGTTAGAAACCCACCGAATATATGTCCGCCTATGTCACGGTAACATATATTGAGTGAGTTTCTAACAGTATTTTGTATAATTTTTTTGTTTAAACTCGTTTTCCCAAATTTACCGTGTTCAACAGCGATATTTTTTTTTTTTTTTTTTTTTTTTACACAAGAATCACCACTTATCTAGGCCCGGAGGCGACTCGAGGATAAGGGTTAATGGGTATACATTAATTAATGTGATTATAGCATAGTAAACATAAGTAGTGAGAATTTTGTAAATTGGATTACTTAGAGGGACGGTTTATCAAAAACTTGTTTGCATTGGACTTGAAGACAATCAGATTGTAGTCAGCTGGAAAGCAGGCAATCGGAAGAGAGTTCCACAGCCATGCAGTTCTAAGAAGCTTTGTTCATGGAATCTACATATAGGTTTAGGCACAGATAAAGAGTGAGGGAAATTATTGATAGTGGTTTTGGCTAGACGAGTGTTTTTTGTGAAAGTTTGGCGAGGGGGGAACATGGATTGAAGCTCAGCTGAGCACTTGCCATGAGATTGCTGCCATTTGCATTTTTCAAATACATCGGTAAAGACTGTATATTTTTTGAATACATCGGTAAACACTGTATATTTTTGAGCCGAATAAACACGTTACATTTAATAAAAACAATAAAAAATTATCCAGTTAGGTAGAAAAATAACTTATCTTGCATTTGATAACATTTATTTGCTATATATGTGTTTTTTGACAACTTTTTCGAATCTATGTGTTTAGTAAAACAAACCCAAAGAAACAAATAAGTTGATCAGCAGAACAAAGGTTATAAAAAGTGAGTTTAATAAAAAAAATAAAAATAAAAATAAAAAAAAGAAGGACAATGGAGAGAAAGTTGTTCACTGAGGTACAAAAAAGAAGCTGAAAAATTACGAAAAACATTAAGGCAGAAAATGAATTATTAATGAAAACAGTTTCCAAATACAATTAGCAAAAGATTTTCAGTTTCGAGCTCTCCGGTTTCTGTTTTCACAAAAATTATTTTCTCTAATTGTCTTCGAAAACTGTTTTAATTAATAATTAATTTTTTACCTCATCGTTTTTTTTTTTTTTTTTTGTAATTTTTAGATATGTTCATTACTGCAATATGACAATAGATAGATTGGTTGGGTATGTTTTACAATCCACAGCAATTCGAAAAGTGGTAAAAAAAAATCAAATATATAACAAATAAATGTTACCAAAGGCAAGATAAGTTACTCTTCTACCTAGCTGGATAAGTTTTTGGTGTTTTTATTTAATGTAAAATGTTTATTCTGCTCGAAAAAAAAAAAGTAATGTCGAGTGGTACACGAGCACAAGAAAAAAATGACAGCGTAACAAATACATGGAGGCCATTTTTCCTTGTGCATCGCTCGACATTACTTGTTTTTTTTTTTTCAAGCCAAATAAAAATTTTGCATTAAGTAAAAACACTAAAAACTTATCCAGGTAGGTAGAAGAGTAACTTATTTTGCCTTTGGTAACATTTATTTGTTATATATTTGATTTTTTTTACCACTTTTATTTATTTATTTATTGTGTGAAAAAGGGAAGACAGCCAAAAATTAATGCTTAATAATAATAAAAAAAATAATATAATAATGATGATAATGATAATAAAAATAATATAATAATAATGATAATATAATAATAAAAATAATGATAATAAAAATATAATAATAATGATAATAATAATATAATAATAACAATAATAATAATGATAATAATGATAATAATAAAAATAATAAAATAATAAAAATAATAATATAATAATAATGATAAAAATAATGATAATAATGATAATAATAAAAATAATAATGATAATAATGATAAAAATGATAATGATAATATAATTAAAATAATAATAAAAATAATGATAATAATAATAATAATATTAATAATAATAATAATAATAATAATAATAACAACAACAACAAATTTTTACGTTGCTTATAAAAAATGTGTTGTTTTACTAATTTAATTCAATAATAAAATCAATTTTCTTAATTTCATTAAAAAAAAATGTTTTTCGATATTTTAAATTGTTTTTGTCATCAGTAAACTAGTTATCTCCCATATATTGTCGTTTACCTGATACAAAATTGTACCCAAACTCGCTTTCCATTAACCTTAATATTAACCATAAATCCGGTTTATGAGGATCCGGGTGTAAACTCTAAATTTGCCCATTTTTGTGTGAATTTCATGTTTATTATTCACCTTGGACGGATGAGAAAAACAAACGCAGGTGATTGTAAGAAAAAGTCATTTTGAAAGGTATTTTCCAGAGTTATGTCCCTTATTATGTAGCGTCATAGATATTTTGCTTATATAAGTTCAAGATTTTACTTCTATAATATAAATCTCACCTGTCTGTTTAGATGTATCTTTATTTGTATGTATCGCAAAAACTTTCGACAGAGATCAGTATCATTTTGAAACTCGATCCTCCAGACGACAAATATAGAAAAATTGGCCAAAAACATTAATTCCTTCACCCTTAACTGGGCAGTTTTTTACAGGGAGGGTCGATTTTTGCGCTGACATTTTTTGAAAATCATTCAATCCTTGCTTCCACGACGTCGGATAAAAGGCGTTATTTTGACCGTCTGTGAGGTCACAACCACGGTAGGCATATTGGCAAGACCGTTTGTTGTTGTTTTTTTGTTGTTTTTTTTTTCACTTCTTTTTCCTCTGGCAGTTATGGGTTCAAGCCTACTTACTACTCCTATTTTTTTTTTTTTTTTTTTTTTTTTGCTCAACCAACATCCTTACACACACCTTCACTTTCTTTTCTGCCTTCGCCTCACAGGTTCGAACCTGCCTGCCTACTACAACTTTTTTTTTGTTTGTGCTCAACACACACCTCCAAACACCCGGGCAACGCCAAACACCCAGGCTAGTTATATATATAAAAGAGGACCATTGTTTGTTTGTTAGATACTTTTAGGTTATTGATGTTCATTTTTTGGCAAGAATAATATAATACATGCATAGTCTATTAAATGTATCAAGAAGAGAAAAAAAAATCAACAATAACACGAAAATTTTAAATGATGTTTTGATCAAATTTATATCTTCTGATATTTAAGAAATAACCCCACATGCATCTGAATAGATCATAAAATAATGAAATAACCCCACATGCATCTGAATAGATCATAAAATAATGAAATAACCCCACATGCATCTGAATAGACCATAAAATAATGACAAACACTTACCTGGATTCCTTTTGAATACATCGAATCAATAATTGCCAAAATATTAGGACTAAAATGGAGGCTTAGCCTAGTAATGTAAGCTTTCCACAATTGTTGATTGAAGTGGAGTTCATTCATTTAAGTGGTATCCTTCCTGGTTTAGGATTTGACACCTATGACTCTCCATCTATCTCTCTCCCTCGAGGCATTCGTGAATTCATTGTTACCCATCATTCATAACCCCATAAACGCTGTTTTCTCGAAAGTGTTTGAAACAATTTGAAAAAGACAAATGGCAGCGATGACTCTGTTGAATACGTTAAGTCTAGGAAAATGAGTTCAAACTAAAGTTAGAAACTCACTCAATATATGTCAGCCTATGTCACGGTAACATATATTGGGTGGGGTTCTAACGGTATTTTGTATAATTTTTTAGTTTTAACATATTTTCCCAAACTTAACATATTTAACAGAGACATCGCCGCCATTTGTCTTTTTCACATATATCAATAAACACTGTACGATTTTCGAACCCAATAAACATTTTACATTAAATAAAAAAACTAGAAACTTATTAATTTAGGTAGAAAAGTAACTTATAACATTTTGATACATTTATTTGTTATATTGTTTTTTTGACAACTTTTTTCAAATCTATGTGTACAGTAAAACGAAACTAAAAATTAGCCTTACATTCAATGCAGTTTAGTAGTAAAATCACGAAAAATAGTAAATTTTGATTTTCTTAGTTTTCAATAAAACTACTTGACTGATTTACGTAATTTTTTGGAACGTTGTATCTTCTTTCTTTAACGAATGCATACATCATACAGACTTTTCTGTATTTTCTTTACTTTTAACGGCCGCCATAAATGCCAATTTGAATAAGCATCACTTGATTTTGTAATAAAAATATTTTTTAGTCTTTATTACAAGATATTAAAATCATATAAAAGTAAAAATTATTTTTATGTTAAATTTTACATAAAAAATATTTTTTATGTAAAATTTAAATTCACGAAATTCAGAAAACGAAAAAAATCGATTAAAAGATTAAAAAACAATTGTATCTACTGACTTTTTGTCAATTTTAACTAAAAACTATCTTCTTAATTGTCATTTTACTAGTACTTAATTATTACCACGTTATTAAAAAAAAAAAAAAAATCCACAAATTTTCGATCTTTATCATAAAAAAAATATTGCCATATTTGTTTGGGAAGATGACGTAACAAGGGAAGTAACTCAGTTATGCTAAAAATAAGGCTAGACAAATTATTTAAAAAATGGCAATAGTTATTTATTTATTTTATTTTTTGTTTTTACAGTAATCACCACTTAACAAGGCCCGGAAGCCACTCAGGGATAAGGGTTATTGCAAGTACATTACGTTAGTGTGGAGATTTGATGAAGTGTTTACTTAAGGGGGCGGTTCATTAGGAATTTGTTAACGTTGGACTTGAACACATCCAAGTTGTAGTCCGGTGGGAAGCAGGCAGACGGAACAGAGTTCCACAGGACTGCAGTTCTAAGAAAGAAGCTTTGTTCATGGAATCCGCGTTTTGATTTAGGCACAGATAAAGAGTAGGGGAAACTTTTGACAGTGGATTCAGCTAGACGGGTATTTTTCATGAAAGATTGGCGAGGGAGGACCAGAGATTGGAGTTCAGACGAGCACCTGCCATGGAAATAACGATAAAACAAGGATAGGCTCGCAACGTCTCTTCTGTGGGAGAGAGGTTGCAGGGTAGAGAAAAGGGCATTCCCCACTAAGCCACGAAGTCTATTTTGTATTTACCTCACTTTGGAATTTTCTGGCGTTTTTTTTTTTTTTTTTTTAGCCAAATATTTTATTTTTGCTAATTTTCGTCAAAAAATGTTTTCTTTAATACAGTAAACCCCCGGGATACGATGGCCATAGGATACGTTTTTTCCCCCAGGTTATGGTATTTGCCCCACTTTACTGTGTTATTCATAATATTATTTAATTATATATATGTGTATTATACTGTACTGTATTTTGTTACTAATTTTTAATGCCGTATCATGGGGTTATACTGTAATTCTTTTTTTTCTACCTTATCATTTTTCGTAATTTTTCGATGTATTCATTACTGTAACATGACAATTAAGTAGAGACCATTTCTTTGCCTTGAAATTCATTATTAAAAATTTTGAATTTCGCTATTATAGTTACCTTGCACCTAACCCTGAAAATGACTAATTAATTTTTTATGCAGTGTTTTAAAATTAAACTGGAGTATTAATTAGAAGGGCCTTTTTTCTTGGTATACACCGGCAAGATTTGACAGAAATCGGAAGTAAAAAAACAAAACAGTTTTATTTAACATAAACGATGTTTCTACTGGTCCATCCTCGTCATGTGCGTACCCAATTATCTTTGTTCTCCATTATAATTGTCAGAATCCCCGTCAGTATCAGAAGAATAATGTATCACAACTTTTAGGTAGAAACAAAGTACAGTATCTGTTTTTATATTATACTTCATCTTTTCTGTTCTTGTAGAATCCTTCTAGACTGAGGTAATTTTTTTTCACAATCCAAGGAGATGAACTTTATATCTGCCCTCGTGGGTGGGGGGGGGGGGCAAGTAAATAGAGACAAGGAAGGACAGCCATACTGCTTTTGGCTTCTTAGCCAATAACCGTACCAGATGTTAAGTTATCTCCCCTGATCTCGAGATGAAGGAATTTCTGTTCCGTTTTTAATTGCTTAGAGTTATCTCCCTTTTTTTTTTTTTTTTTTTTTTTTTTAAGTTTCATTTGACTGAAAAACCAAGATAAAGGTTTAATTAAGACCAGGTGTATGTGAAAGGAATTCTTCGGAGAAAATCAAAACCAAATCCCATCGTTCTGGGCTCTTCTTAACATAGACAAGGACAGGTTAGATTTGGTGGATGGAAGATATACTTTTTTTTTTTTCACATGATTTACCTTTTAATACTTTCTCACTTTCATTGAAATGATTTTTTTTTTTTTTTTTTTTTAAAGGAGTCACCACTTATCAAGGCCCATAGGCCACTTGAGAATAACAGTTAATGAGAGTATAGCGGTTAAGGGGAACATGTTGTAGTCATATTTAGTAGTGGAAATTTGGTAAATTGGATTATTTAAGGGGATGGCTAATCAAGAATTTGTTCATGTTGGACTTGAAGATAACCATATTGTAGTCAGTTGCTAAACAGAATGGAGTTCCACAGGCGTGCAGGTCTAAGAAAGAAGATTTTTTCATGAAATCTACGTTTAGGTTTAGGCACAAGAGTGGGGGAAATTATTGATAACAGTTTCAACTAGACGAGTGTTTTTCACAGAGACAGAGGGGACCATAGATTGAAGTTCAGATAAGCAATCCTCATGAAAATAATGATAAAGCAGAAACAGGCTCGTAACGTCTCTTTTGTGATAAAGAGAATGCAGAGAAGAGAAAAGGGCATCCCCTACTAGGCTATGAAGTCTATTTCGCACTCTGTCAAGGCAGGATAAACTGCCTCTGGCAGCTTCTGCCTAGATCTGGCAACAGTACTCCATCCTTGGCTCTTATACAGGTAAAAAATTGCATCAGTAGTGAGATATCTACAAGAGTGGTAGAACGATTCCACCATTTTCCCAGTAGCTCTGGCAACGGATTTGATGTACATGTTCCATCTCAGATCAGGAGTAAAGACCAGACCTAGAAGTTTAATTGAGATTTTCCCAAATTCTGAGAAAAAAGTCATCGCTGTCTAATCAACCCAGGTGAACTGTACCGGTCACAATAGTAACACATGTTGGAAAATTTTTTTTTTTTTTTTCTTTTTTTCACTAATTAAATTGCAAGCAAGTTTCTTTTTTGTTCAGAAAATCAAAGTTTCACATCAACCCTTTTTCGATCCAATAATATTGTCACAACACAATCGTCTCTAGCAACACTTTAAACAGCATTGGTTATCACAGTCTAGCAGATTTTCTCTATTCCAATCTGCAGCACATGATGCAATAGGAAGAGTGGTTTGTTACTTTTAACACGTCTAAAACCAACTTTCTCTCCTTTCATGACCAGCGCTTATTAGATCCTTTGTTTTGCTCCAGTAAAAAAAAAAAAAGTCACTCTGTTTCTAGGTTTCAGTTTTGATAAGTTCTAAAACCGACTTTCCCGCCATATATAAAATAAAAAAATATAGGTAATGTGTAGACACAGCAGCATAGACAGAAAATGGCCACCAAGTTCTTAGAATGCGTCTAACAAGTTTTGTAAATGATGTCTATGACAACGATTTAATGCAGACTGAAGAAATAATAATATTCCAACATGTAATGAATCTGTTTTACAATTTCAAAACGATTCAATGGATTGTTAAATGCCGGTTAACAGCCAATTCTTGGGAGGTGTGAAATCTGTAATTTACCATGTATATTGAATCATTATTTGCAATCAATTGATGGTTGTGGATGGAAATGTTCAAAAAATGGATTTTATTATTCAATACAAAAAAAAAACAAGTGAAGCATGCATGGTCCGTGAGTGCACAGTGAACAATGCATAAAAAACATGACTAAGTTCAGTATTTGCCCCCCCCCTCCATTTAGCCCCAAAAATTCCCAGGAGATGTCAAATCCTGGGGAAATGAACAAACGGTGCAGTTTTAGACCGTAACATATGTAAATTTGAGTTCTGCACCAGGCAAAAAAAAAAAAAAATAAATAAAAAAAATGACTAAGTCTATCATTTTCCTCCCCCCTAATTTAGCCCCCAATGCCTTAACATATTTAAATTTGAGTTCTGCACTATGCAAAACTGATAAATAGACATACACAGAAAATTTTGGACAAACATGGTAAAATAGTCCCAAAAAATGGAGTGTTTTTATTAGCCCTAAAAGAGCCCCCAGGGCAAACCCAAGAGTTATCGCGAAGTATAGACAAACAAAATTATATAGAAATCGGTTAGTTACAACTTTTCACAAAGTTTTATAAAAATTCAAGGCATCAATTATTTTTCAATAAGTACAAAAGCGTCAATTTTAGTCATTTTAACTCAAAAGGCACCCCTAGGGAAGCAAGCAGAGTTTTCCTGGAAAATCCGTTCTGTTACTTTTTTTTTTTTACTCATATCATGTCTGTGCAAAATTTAAAAAAATTCCAAGGCATAGTTGTTGAGAAAAGTGCGGACGAACGGACAAGGGTGAATTTACAGGTTCACCCTCCTTTTGTCAGGCTAACAAAAAACATTTTTGCGCAAGTAAATTTCTCTTATGATTTATAAGTGGAGTAAAGATTTCTTTCAGTTTTTACATAAAATTTGAACTCCACAGCAATTTTCTTTCTAGGCCAGTGTCTAGACATTACAAAATACTTATATCCAATCTATTAGTCAGGTTACTTGCAAAAATTGTTGGGTCTTTCTACTATTCTAGAAAGTGCATGGCTCCTGATGCAATCTTCCACCTGTATTCAATACTGCCAGGGTGAAGGTGCCGTCCAAAGAACCGTTCATAGCTTTGATAAAGTACAAATTCTACTTCAGAATCTTGTAAACGATGAAGCCTTCTCTTCTTTCTCAATGAAGAGACGTCGCTAGTCGTTCTCTACTGTTATTATTTCCATGGAAGATGCTCGACTGAGCTCCAGTCTTAGATTACTCCATGTAAAACATTCACAGCAAGAACTTTTTTTAATGTAAATTAATCCAGACAAGGCATGCTGCCACTTGATGTAAGAATCTAAAAAAAACAAAAAAACAAAAAAAAAACAAAAAAAAAAAAACAAACAAAAAAACAAAAAAAACAGCAAATTTGAAGGTCAAAAACTACAGTGATAAAATTTATATGGATGGATTCCAATCCTGAAAACACCATTTTTTCCCTCTTTTTCAGAAACGCATCACTCATGGAATATGAGGACTAAAGGGAAATACCTTATCATAACTGTGTAGAAAGTAGAAAGTGGACGATGAGTTTACTCTTAACATCATCGAAACTTCTTAGTCCTCACATTCCATGAGTTTTGACAAAGAGGAAAGAATTGCTGTTTCCTTGGTTGCAATCTATACATGTTACACTTATCATTGGATAGTTTTTGATGAAGTAATATTTTTTAACTTCTTACATTAAATGGCTTCATATTTTGCCTAGAGTGATTTACATATATAAAGGAAAAAAACAAAAACAAATACAAAAAAAACAAACATATAAAATGCAAAGAACTTTCCTTTCTTCGTCCATGAGCCCAACATCAAGCTGAATTTCGTACCAAGAACCTTCCACCTGCTTAACACATTACTATGGGACTGCCTCCTTACAAACTACATTGCTGACATTAAATTTGAAGCCAAAGATGTTTCATAAACCAGCCTGAAAAGTAATCATTTTCAATTCTCCAATAATATTCTTCATAATTTAACAATCCAACTAATTCATTAATGTTTATCCTTGATTGACTTTTTGCCTTAATAAATAGATTCATTAATAAAACGAATTGCTGTAGTACAGGGTGGAACAATACAAGTGTCGCTTTAAACAAAATAACACTACAGCTTTATTTTAAAACTTTTATTGAAAAAAAAAAAAAAAAAAAAAAATCAATTCAGGCAACTTGATTATGTAGAAGAGCTAACAGCTATTCAATGTAGCCACCTTCAGCCTCAATCACCGCCTTGATCCAGGTTCAGAACTGGGAGCATGCCTTTTTGTGGAGGTCACGATAATGATGTTCTAGACCATGTGACCAAACAAAGTAGTTCAGCGGGTTCAGATCGGGGGGAGGAGGAGGATAAAAGAAGGGTACAAAATCGTAGCACTCCTTCTGAAGCCAAGCCTGGGTCTCTTTGGACTTGTGAGTAGGTGCCGAGTCCTGCTGCCACCTCATTGCACCAGGGAATCATCACACTCTTCCGCACATCCAGGTACACTTTGGTGTTGACTTTCAAGCGAACTTCAAAGATGTGAAGTGACATGATGTGGCCCTCACTTGAAACCAAACCAAGGACGATAACCGTGGCCAGAAACTTTGTTTTCATCATCCTAGGCATGTCCTTGTTATACGTGGCAATCCAGTGATGCATCTTGAGGGTGCTGGCAATGGTCCTGTTGTCATAATTTGGATTGGTAGAGAGCATGAGTTGTACAGAGATGCATCTCCAATCTCGCTTGTTGAACATTGTGTCACTTTCAGACATGATACAAGGCTCCTATCGCTCTTGGGATTTGTACGCAACTATCCAACTAGTAGATGGTCTGCAGCAAAAAAATAGTTTTCATCAAACAAAAATGGAATCACGTAGCCTTTTCTAGGGCGACAATTTTATCATTCATTCCACCCTGTAGACATTGCAATATAACATCATAATAGACAGAGCATTGTCGTATATGATAACTAGGGAGATGGGTTCTTGTCCAGAATTCCCTTTATATTGGGGGCGGGGTCGAAAAAAGAAAAGAAAAGAATCAATATGATGTACATACTCATAAAAAAATCAAAATATCATTCTACTAATCATTTAAATTGATCAAGTAGTTTTATTTTTAAATTAGATAATCAAATTTTATGAGTAACCAAAGAGCAGCTGTCTTGTCAGTCATTTTAAAAACAATCTAAATTAAAAAACAAAGAACGATAACTCAATAATTCAATCGTGTGCAATTTATGCTGTAATGTAATTCCTATTAATCATTTAAAAATGATTTTCTTTATAAAAATAAAACTACTTGACCGATTTATGTGATTTTTGGAATATGATACTTTTGTATTGTTTCAGGTATTTACATCATACAGATCTTATTTTTAATATCGGGGGAGTTCTGGGCAACAATCTAATCTATTATAATAAAGTGATATTCCATCTGTCTATTCACAATTTGTTCCAGGAATGATTTCTATATATGCTATTCATTCGAAGAGAATTTACATTCAAAGAATAATGTCATTTTCATATTACATTAAAAGAAATCTATTTTAATAATTAGTTCCACATTATTGTCTGTTTTAATAGAATTATCTTCATTGTTCTATTTATAAATATTATTTAAGCTGATTTATTAAATTAATTTTCAATTATGAACCTACATCAATTTCCTTTCAAAACGGAAGTTTATTTAAGCTTTAAGAGTTATTTCCCCTTAAACTATTTACCATTTAATTTTCATAGAGGAAAACTTATGCATTTTATGCTTCTATAAATTCAACATATGATCTACTTTCAGAAAAATCGTAACAAGTTAGGATATTTGGTGTATCTTGAATAGTATGCGACTAAAACTTCCGCCTACCAATATTTTTTTGACCTGGCAATGCAGGGTATATACCGCTAGTTTATAATCAATAAAAAAAATATTGATAACAAGACAGAGCCTCCATTCACTTCAAAATTTCATTAAAAAATTGAATTAACAGCAGTTGATTGGAAGGCAGGCAGGTTATGTTGGTTAAGTCGATAACACCATGGACTAATTACAAAGGTCTGTAAAGTTTGAATCCGGTCCGTTCTATCATATCATTTTCACTTAGGAATGTATCACATTGTACCTCTTGCAAAGAAATTCACCTACTTGATAAATTTACGTAATTTTTGGAATATCATGCTTTCGCTTTATCATGGGTATGTACATCATACAGATTTTTCTTTTATTAGTAAAAGGAGATTCTAGACAAGAACCAAATTGCAAAGTATTGGGACCAAAGTCATTGGATGTTTTGACTAAAATAGGTTGAAAAATTAAAGTTTTTAGTCAGCCGTATTTGTCCAATTTTGTTTTTCTGGTTTTGGCAAATTGAGCTCTCGTGCTGGGATTGATAGTAGATTCTGCACTTCTTGATGATGTAAGCAACTTGGAATGAAGTTGGTTCTATTTACCATGTAATTGGCTTTCTGGCCAAAAACTAGTCTGTCATGCCGCTGGGTCAATAAACATCATCTCTATCTAGATCAACTGGTTCAAAAATTGGTATGAACACAAATGGAATCGGGACCTCGTTTATGTTATAGGGAGTGACAAGGTAAAAAACTAGTTCTGAATCTGCAGGAAAAGTTTGGCTACAGTGGCATTGATGTGGATGACATAAACAGAGCCCTAGCCATTGTGAGATAACAACCACTATATTGGCATTATCTAAAGTTTCCCAATAAATGTTTCTGAGCTGGACACAGCAGTTATTTTCAGCAACAAATTCTGCTATGGACTAGTTTGGTGAAATGAGATTTTTATTTAAGTTGACAGATGAGATTTTTATTTAAGTTGACAGAATGGCTGCTGACAGGTCTGAAGATGGGGGTTTGGGGTAAAAAGAAAAAATCCTGTCTACAAGATCTAGCAAAGTATATATTAAGGATACAGTATCATTTGCGGAGCATAGTTTAAGGCCACCAAACTGAAGAGGAAGAATGGCCTCATGCCATCCAGCATGGTTGAAATCCATGTTACAAATTTCACTGGTAGAGCGGCAAAGAATTTTTTCTAAGAGTTGAACTTTAGAGTAACAAGATGTGCTTCTTCACACGAATAAAAACTTAGGCATTGCAAAATTGTTTTGCAAGAACAATATATAGGTGAGTGTCGATCATGTTGAGGTGCTTTGTTATGGCTCCAATTTAGATCATTCGACTCTCAGAGCAGCAACTATTCAACCTAAGCCGATAAGGGAACCGATCATTATGTCGTCCAGCATTATATAGACAACTCCTATGATATATTGAAGGCCATCTATTTCACGCTGAAACTATTCAGATTGATACTTTCTGATTTATTAGGATCGACTATCAAATGGGTGTCAATGAGAGCTGGAACTATTTTTTTTCAATGCTGTGAAGCAAAGAATTGATAGAGCAAACCTATCATGTTTTTGCTTGTGCAGCCATTTTGTCAATCTGAACCATTAACTACCAATCATTAAGTGTTAAAATTTATCATGATAGATTTATCACCATCTTTATATATATAATAAAAAAATAAAAAGCGCATCCGTTTGTTGATAAAGTTAAATGGTTATTATTAAAATAAATAAAATATCATTTTCGAAGATGGAATAACGAAAATCAAAAGCTGCAAAATTGAATTTCCCTTAAAAACAAATAACTTCTTGTGTGAATTTCAACGAAAAGCAATGTTATCTGTCATGTCGCAATTAATTATTACATAAAAAACGTGCTTTCATGATTTCACAATTCATTGAGAATGTCATTTTTTTGGGTGGAGACGGAATGTAAATGTAACTGCAGTTATCTCCCCTGTTTATTCTGCTTATCATTTAAGTATAACTTGCAATTTCTTAGAAAACTATTTTTATTTATAGTGACCGCTAATCGATCGAAAACTGCTTTTTCTAAAGCTTATTAAAATCTATGAACATCCGTTATTTCTTAACAACCTTTGGTTTTACCAGAAAGATAAAACCCTGAAGTTTATTATGTTAAAAGCAGAATAATATAATACTTTTATTTAATTTTTAATAGAATTTTAAGTTTTAAATTAAAAAGAAAAAAAAAAACACGTTTAACCCAATCTTCACAGAATGTAAATAAAACAAATATTTTTTTTTTTAAAGGTTTTTTTTAATCAATTAAGCTAACTTTATGTCTAAATAAAATTTACTATGATTGGCTATAAGAAAATGCAAAAATATTAGAATATAATTACTTTATATTTTAATAAATTAAAATAATTCCATTTTTTATCATGAACTTGTACATTTTACCTACCGCCACCATCTTGGATTTTAGGTTTGGGAACCCAGTTGCGTCTAAATATTTATTTAAGCATTTTCATGACTTTTAATGTAGCTAGAAAGACAAATACATTTTTTAAATAATTGAACTAAATTATAATTACAAACGCCATTCATGGTAAAATATGTTATTTTTAGCTTTTTTCCTTGATGTTAAAAGTAAAGAAAAACTGCTTTTTTCTATTTTTACATCAAACATAATTTTTTGGCAAAATTTTATTTGTCAGTTTTAATATTAAATATTAAAATCATTTTTCCTTTCTTATTTTCTAATTAATAATAACCAATGAGCCACACTCTTTTTCCATAAACTAGATCATACTGTATTTTCCCCAATTCTTTATTGCATGAATCAAGTTGACAAAGACTTTTATTAGAATCTGGTGGCCTTTAAAAGGGGCTGTTTTTGCTAACCCTCTGGGGGTGGGGGTGCAACTTGTTGGGATGTCACAACCATTATCTACGAAAATCCACGTCTTCATAGTTATAGCTAATTTTCAAAAAGGGAAATAACTTTTTGTAAACTGTAATATATATATCTTTCCATATATTGAACAAAATCTCACGTAAAATGACACTTGCATATTTATAATTTTCACACTGTTTAAAAGATTTTTTTTTTTTTTTTTTGGTATCGATTCTTTAAAGCATTCTTTATGCACTGGTACATGTAAAGTTTTCACATTCTAAAATTTTTAAAGACCTAAAAGTATGCATATTTTAGCGTCTTTGTAAAAAAAATTATTTTTTTTTAAATCCTTATCTGAAGGATAATAATTATTGTTAACATATTCAATGAATCTCACACTTCAAAACGCAAAAGATAAAAAAAAAAAAAAAAAAAAGTGAATACATTCAAATTTCAGATTTAAATCTTCGATATCAAAGACACCCTGTAAAATTTGTTTTTGTTTTTCTACACTCATTCGTCCTCCTACCACAAAATGAGGCTGTAAATGGATAGCTTGGGCTTTAAGGGGTCGAACAAGGGACAAATGAGGAAGGGAGGCTATGAAGCCCCCCCCCCCCAATATATTCATACAATGAATATGAAAAAAAGTTACACGCATATAAAGTGCATTCTTTACTTATTAATTGGTACCTGATTTTTGGTAGATTTTTAAAGACAGACTTTGTTATGAAAATCAAAAACTATTCATAAATTTGTCGGTCACTATTCCTCAATAATTAATTATCTACATTATTATTTTTCATAATTTTGGGATATGTTACTAATTTCAACATGGCATTAGAGTAGAGATTATAGCGTTTAATTGAAATTCAATATTTCGATTTTCGTTTTTATTCTAAAGAAGCACTATTTAATTGAATTCATCCTCAGTTCAGTTCAGTTCTTCTGGATTCAACTTTAAAATGGTTTCTTGCTTTGTGTTGTGCTCACGAAAAGTGCATGATCTTATGGTTTTCAATATTTCTTTTCTCCATATTGTTCAGAAACAAACATATGAAAGGTTAACTCTTTGCAGACACCATTTCTTCTTTAACAATACTCTCTTGCAAAATATCAACTTCAGTAGTTTATATTTATTTATTTTTTTTATAAAACCTTTTATCCATTAGCATGAATTTTATAGGTAAAAACATATTTTTTTTATTTTTTTTTATTATTATTCAATTTTCACCCCAAACAAGGCACAGTGCCACTTTGAAGCAGGGGGCTACTATTAGGGAATTAATTAGCGGGGTCATTATGAAGGGAGAAGAGTAGAAAGATGTTTGTTAACATTACACTTGAACTTCTGCATATCATTGCAGTTGGGAAAGCAGAATCCCGGAAGGGAGTTCCAAAGACCCGCAGTTCTGGGGAAGAAACTATTGGAGTAAAAGGCTTTCTTGCACCTAGGGATCTCTACTGTAAAGGGATGAGACTTAGTAGCTTGTCGGGGGTAGTTACGTCGGGGAGGTACAAGTGTTTGCAGTTCGTCAGAGCATTCACCATTAAAGTATTTGTAGAACAGGCAGAGGGATGCAACATCTCGTCGATGGGACAGAGGTTGAAGCCTAGATGACAGTTCAGGACCTATCAGGTTGGCGACTCTTTTTTGAACCCTGTCCAGGAGCGAGAGACAAGCAGCAGATGCACCAGCCCAGATGTGACAACAGTACTCTATACATGGGTGAATGGTTGCCTTATAGAGGTATAGGATACTGGCAGGCGTAAGTAGTTTTCTAGCACGGTAGAGGGAGCCAACCTTAAACAGTAATCTGTTGGGTTAGAATTTTCATCTTTGGAGAAGTGAAAAATTATACAGCCATAAACTAGGAAAATGCTAATTTGCTAATTTAACTGCAGTTCCATCTCTTCTACTTGAGGCTCACAACCATATTCAAGGGAAGATAAGCCCAACTTTAATAGTGCCTGCCAACAGTGATAACTTTTACCACTACTCTAGTTAAAAAAAAAAAAAAATTCATTATCTGCCAATATTTTCACCGCAAGCTTGGTAGAGAACCAAATATCCTCAGTGAAAAAACAGTGTTCTAATTTCAGCAGGTGATGAGAACACTAGTTCTGATAAAAGAGGCTATTGCAGATCTGTTGTCATCCTCGAAGAAAAACCGTTTCCTAATTCGTCAGATTCTTTATAACAAATAATGAACAGATTTTTTAAAAACAAGTTTATGATAACAGAACGGTTGTAGACATTGATCTTTTCTTGTAGAGATGATGATTCAATCTGAAGTTCATATTTTCAGAAATTTTAAAAAAGAAAATGTTTTCTGCAACAAAAAAGATGATTTAAAAAAAGATATTTGCTGATCAGCATTAAGAAGCAGCATTATTTCTTTTTTTAGGGGAGACAAACAAGTGGCATACTTTAAAACAGAAAGTGCCCTATTTTGTACATTTCTTAAATAGAAATCAGAGAGAGAGAAAGAGTAAGAGAGAGAGAGAGAGAGTAAAAGAGAGAAAGAAAGAGTAAGAGAGAGAGAGAAAGAAAGAGTAAGAGAGAGAAAGAAAGAAAGAGTAAGAGAGAGAGAGAGAGAGAAAGAAAGAGTAAGAGAGAGAGAGAGAAAGAAAGAGTAAGAGAGAGAGAGAGAAAGAAAGAGTAAGAGAGAGAGAGAAAGAGTAAGAGAGAGAGAGTAAGAGAGAGAGAAAGAAAGAGTAAGAGAGAGAGAAAGAAAGAGCAAGAGAGAGAGAAAGAAAGAGTAAGAGAGAGAGAGAGAAAGAAAGAGTAAGAGAGAGAGAGAGAGAAAGAAAGAGTAAGAGAGAGAGAGAGAAAGAAAGAGTAAGAGAGAGAGAGAGAGAAAGAGAGAGAGAGAGAAAGAGAGAGAGAGAGAAAGAAAGAGTAAGAGAGAGAGAGAAAGAAAGAGTAAGAGAGAGAGAGAAAGAAAGAGTAAGAGAGAGAGAGAAAGAAAGAGTAAGAGAGAGAGAGAAAGAAAGAGTAAGAGAGAGAGAGAAAGAAAGAGTAAGAGAGAGAGAGAAAGAGTAAGAGAGAGAGAGAAAGAAAGAGTAAGAGAGAGAGAGAAAGAAAGAGTAAGAGAGAGAGAGAAAGAAAGAGTAAGAGAGAGAGAGAAAGAAAGAGTAAGAGAGAGAGAGAAAGAAAGAGTAAGAGAGAGAGAGAAAGAAAGAGTAAGAGAGAGAGAGAAAGAAAGAGTAAGAGAGAGAGAGAGAAAGAAAGAGTAAGGGAGAGAGAGAATGAAAGAGTAAGAAAGAGAGAGAGAGAAAGAAAGAGAGAGAAAGAAAGAGAGAGAGAGAAAGTAAGAGTAAGAGAGAACGTAAGAGTAAGAGAGAACGTAAGAGTAAGAGAGAACGTAAGAGTAAGAGAGAACGTAAGAGTAAGAGAGAACGTAAGAGTAAGACAGAGAGAACGTAAGAGTAAGACAGAGAGAACGTAAGAGTAAGACAGAGAGAACGTAAGAGTAAGACAGAGAACGTAAGAGTAAGACAGAGAGAAAGTAAGAGTATGACATAGAGAGAAAGAAAGGAGTATGACATAGAGAGAAAGAAAGGAGTAAGACATAGAGAGAAAGAAAGGAGTAAGACATAGAGAGAAAGAAAGGAGTAAGACATAGAGAGAAAGAAAGGAGTAAGACAGAGAGAAACAAAGGAGTAAGAGAGAAAGACAGAGAGAGAAAGAAAGGAGTAAGAGAGAAAGACAGAGAGAGAGAAAGAGTAAGACAGAGAGAGAGAGAGAAAGAGTAAGACAGAGAGAGAGAGAGAGAGAGAGAGAGAGAGAGAGAGAAAGAGTAAGACAGAGAGAGAGAGAGAGAGAAAGAGTAAGACAGAGAGAGAGAGAGAGAGAGAAAGAGTAAGACAGAGAGAGAGAGAGAGAGAAAGAGTAACACAGAGAGAGAGAGAAAAAGTAAGACAGAGAAAAAAGAAAGACAGAGAAAAAAGAAAGACAGAGAAAAAAGAAAGAGAGAGAAAAAAGAAAGAGAGAGAAAAAAGAAAGAGAGAAAAAAGAGAGAAAAAAGAAAGAGAGAGAAAAAAGAAAGAGAAAAAAGAAAGAGAGAAAAAAGAAAGAGAAAAAAGAAAGAGAGTTTTTTCTTTTGAAAATTGATTAATTCAATTGAAAGAGAGAAAAAAGAAAGAGAGAGAAAAAAGAAAGAGAAAGGGAAAGAAAGAGAAAGGGAAAGAAAGAGAAGGGAGAAAGAAAGAGAAGGGAGAAAGAAAGAGAAGGGAGAAACAAAAAGAAGAGAGAAAGAAAAAGGGAGAAAGAAAAAGATGTCTTCTTGTCCCAAACTCCCTTTATATTAAAAAAAAAAAATCAAAAATAAAAGAAAAATCTGTATGAAGTACATACCCATGACAAAACAAATACATCATATTCTAAAAATCACAAAAATTAGTCAAGTAGTTTTATTTTTTATAAAGAAAATAATTCTTAAGCTATTTGTCGAGATTGCAACAAAAGCCCGTAAGTTTGAATTAGTCTTGAGTTATCTCCCTTATTATCCAGATCGCTATCTTGCTCATAAAATTTTATTTTCTTAGTTAAAACTACTTAACCAATTTATGTGATTTTTGGAATATGTTATTTTCGTTCAGTCATTGGTACATACATTATAGAAATCTTTCTTTATTTTTTAACATAAGCTGAATTCTGGACAAAAAATATGAAAATTGCAAAATGAAAAGAAAAAATGTAAAAACAAACAAAAAAAAAACACCAATTTTTTTTTTTTTTTTTCAATTGTCTTTTTTGGGATTCGTTTTTATATATATACAACTCTTCCTTGTGAGTGGTTTATTCTATATATATATATATATATATATATATATATATATATATATATATATATATATAAATAAATAAACCGTATATGTATGCATATATAGAGACACACGCACACATAATTATCTTCTCAATTTATATTTAAATTAATGTGCTCAAAGTCAGCTGCTAAAAATGAATTCACCTCTTTTTTGTTTCTGCTGTATTCAAATTCATTTTTTTTTTTCCATTTAATTGGAGGAGGACACATTTCTCTTTAATAATTTCGTTTTCTTTCTTCCTTTCCTTCTTTCAAATAAGTCTCTGAAATTCTCACGAATTTAACAAAGGAAGAGTAGACATGGGGGAGGGGGAGTGAGAAAGAACTTGCCCCATAAGTTGCATTGTGAAGTTGTGTCTACATCATAAGTATACAGATGTCTGTGTATGTATAACAACAAAAAAAAAATGTTTGGTAGGAAAGGATTCCCCTTTTTTTTTTTGTTTCATAAAAAAAAAAAATGCGTGAATAATATCTTCGTCTTTTTTTAATTCAACGTCGTCATCAGTGATTCCCAAAATGTCTACAGAAATGACGACCTTATTTCTGGCACCACCTTCTGCGATTGTGACTTGGCTAAATTTATATCGTTCATTTAATTTTTTGTCTTTCTTTTTTTGTTGCATTTATTTTATTTTTTTATTTTAAAATCCGTTTAGCACGTGTTTGCATATTTGTACATTCTCCTTTTCTTTTTTTTTAAATTTAAAATTTTATTTTGTTTTAAAAATGTTTCTTCTTCAAAAAAGATGAAAAAAAAAAAAAAAAAACTAGGGTGGGGCCAATGACATTCAACGAAGAGGAGATGTAACTTGTGGTTTGCCCATCATTGTCGAGTGAGAGGAGGGGGGGTGGGAGAAGAAAGATAAATATGCTTGGTAGAATGAAAAATGATGTTACACCGATGTGATGCTGCCCCCCCTCCCCCCTAAGGAAGACGTCTAGGAGAAGATGGGTAGCACATACCCCCACCCCCCCGCTGTGCTTCGCGCTGACACATCACTGACCAGCCCCTTCCACCCCCACTCTCCTAGGTTTTATTTTTATTGTGTTATGGTTCTACAGCAGTCTAAAAGTAGGGGCCATCGCTGTCGCCGTCGACTTAGTTTCTGGTTTTGACTACTGCCAGCAACTTTTGTCATCACGAGTGCCGCCACCAGGACAGTTAGAGTGACCAGCCAGTTGGCAGAAAGGTGACACGGTCAACACTGGCTTGTCCAGCCCAGGAGGCGTACATAAGAATCGGCAGACATGATAAACAATGTTATCTCACCTCAAAAAACGTGTGCAAAAAAAAAATCTTTTAATTCGAGGGGAAAAAATAAAATAAATTAAATTAAAGGAATTGGAAAAAGAGGAGGAATTCTTTCTTATTTAAAATTTTAAATCGTAATAGATTGTTTTTCTTTGTATAATCATTTTCTTTTTGAATACTGAATAAAAAAATATGAAAACTTAATATTAAATCTAATTTTTTTTTAATTAAACTAAATTAAAAAATATTTTGTGTTTTTTGTTGCTAATGATCCCTCTTTCATTTTATAGTTTAAATGCATAAGGAGATTAAGAGAGAAAGACAGAAAAAAGCAAAAGAAAGATATAGTAAGAAAGAGTATGAGAGTGAGAGAGAGAAAGTGTGCAAGAGAGAGAGAGAGCGAGCACACAAGAGAGAGTGAGCGAGAAAGAGTGAAACAGAAAGCAAGAGTGTAAGAGGGAGCATGAAGGATCAAGAGAGAGGGAGAGAGCAAGAAAAAACAAGTTAGGTACGGAAAAAAAAAATTTTTTTTAATTAACTGTACCAACTTTCACCATTTTTTTTATTTTAAATTAACTTAAAATTGAAATATTCTGCTAATAAGAAACTCTTTGGTTTGATGTTTTATGCAAATTAGAGAAAAATTAAACTAATAAAATATATATAAAAAAGTCTTTAATATTGTCTAAATTAATTTGTTAAAAAATAAAAAAAGAAGGCCAATTAAAAGTATTTTTCTTAATTAAAAAAATGTTTCCATAAAATTAATAAATGCTTATCATTTCCCTATTTTTCTAAAATAAGTTATAATTGTGTAAACACACACACACGATAATATATTTTTTTAACAACCGGACACATTTCTGTCGTGTAAACATATGAGGTCAAGGTGCAGAGAAAAAATATTATAAATAAATAAATGAAAAAAAAGTTCTTTTTTAAATGATCTAAATCAAATTTCTTTTTAAAAAAATTAAAAAAAAAATCTTTTTAATTGAATAAATAAATAAATTTTTTTCAATTAAATTTTTTTTCACCTGTTTTTGGTTTTGTGTGTGTGTGTTTGGGGAGAGGAGATGTAATGGGCGCGGGGTAAACTAATAATTCCAATGAAGAAGCAAATGAGAAAATTAAGTGAATAAAATGAATGTGAAAGGAAGGGAGTGGGGGCGCGGGGGTCAATGAAAAAAAAACAAAAAAAAAAAAAAACAATTGGATTATGACCGCTATTCTTGCAATTTGTTTAAAAAAAAAAAAAAAAAACACTCCACCATTATTTTTTTTTAAAAACTTCTTAAAAATTTGGAAATCTGAGGAAGTGAAAGGGGTGGGATGACTCACGCATGCACATACATACGCACATCTGTCCAGAACCAAGTGTAATGGACAGCAGGGAGGGAGGGGGAGGTAAACCAATAGACAGCGAAGAGGGGGGGGGTCTAAGTTGTCCGTTGTCCAGTGATACACAAGGTTTTTTTGTCATTTTGCTATTGAGGGCACCTTTGGCCGTTGTCTTATCGACTGATCTTTCACTTGCTGGTTGTGGTGATCAGCTTTTATTATTTGTTTTAATTTGAGTCTTTTTTTAATCTTTTTTTTTTTTTTTTTGAGGGAGAGTGGGAGTGGACTCTCACACGTCTGGCTGCAGGCTGTCCACTACTGACCTCTAGCAGAGGGACATGGGACCAGTTGGTAGTGAAAGGAGAATGGAACTGATTCTGGTGAATTATGTCAGACCTTGCAAGTCCACCCGGAAGGGAAGAATTCACTGCAAAGAAACAAGACAGACAGGTTTAGAGTTTTAATCTCGATTTTTCCTGCGAATACAAAATTATTATTTATGTTTCTGAATTTTTTGAGATGATGATTGATTATTCATTATTTGGGATCTTCAGACGACGGTTCTAATCTTGAATTTCATTTTCACATTTTGGTCAATGTAACTTCTGACCTTCTTTAGGTGTGTCTTGTTTAATTCAGGAATCTTTCTGTTGAACTTGGAAATTTGCACGGAATTTTGAATGGAACCCTTTATTTAATCCATGGGAGTAGCATGCTCTCATTCTATTATCCATGACTGTAACTTGCAATTATGTTTTGAGCATCAACCTCCAGAAGCATGTAACTTACAATTAAATTTTGTCAAGTACTTTATATCTACGCCACGGGTCCTTGTGGGGTTCTGTTCAAAATTCTGTGCAGATTCCCAAGTTCAACAGAAAGATTCCTCCAAGTTTGACAAGATACACCTGAAGAAGGCTGGGGTTACATCATCCGAAACGTGAAAATAACACTCAAGATGAGAAAAGTAGTCTAGAGAATCCAAAATAATACAAAATCATCATTATTTGTATTAATTTTATTTACATTACAAACAAGAGCAACTGGCATTGTCTGGAGATAAAAATTAGAAGACAAACAGAAAACATAAATCTGTTATTTTAAAATTGTTGCCAAATGGGTATATTTCATATTCTTCCATCTTTTTTTTTTGTCACAATTACTTTCCTTACATCTGACTTACAATAAAAGAAACAAAAACGATGCATACTAACATGTATAATAACTAGGCTATGACAACAGAATGTTCTTATTGTTTTCACTCTCGACTATATATCCAACATATTTAAACACAGTTAATCAACCGAGAACCCCATCACTCTATATAAAAGCATATAAGATATCAACGGATACACACTTGAGAGTCAAAACAATGAAAAGAATATGCTGTTGTCCTAGCCCAATAATAACTAAATAAATAAATCAGAATTACATCCCAGTGAAACACATAACATAATTACTAGCGGGACCTGTGAAAATTCCACAGGGGCTCATTCATATGTAATATATTGATGTTGGCATCCTGTAAATGGAGATGCTCTGATATTATTGTAGCTTTTTTGTTAAAACTGGAAAAGTATTTAATATAAGTATTAATCCACTTTTAAGAAGCAAAGGGACAATGGAATTTAAAATGTGAGGTTAGAAAGAACAATCACGTGCGAATTTGTATTTTTTTTAAATAAACAGATATTTATTTATTTAAAGTTTAAAATTTTCGGCTTATAAAAACGCCTTCATCAGGATTTTTTAAAAAAACAATACAATATATATATTTTTTCTTACGTGGAAAAGTATTTATCTAAGCTAGCACAACCACCCGGCAAAGCCTGGTCATAAAGTACGCTTAAATATGATATTTTAATTCTTGCAGATTTTGTATATATATTATAGAAGTAATATTCTATCGATTTTATTATAAAGTTGCGATTTCAGAAATTAAAAAATATATCCATGACTTGGGTGCATTAGCTTGAATCGAAACCTAAATACAAACTTATGAAAAAACAAGGCCGATAGCCATTAGTCGCAAGCTCTTGTGTAATGAATGAATGCGTGAATGTAGGATTGACATGAAATTTTTAAAGATAAACTAAAATGACCGGAAAATGGGCTGAAATGACTTACATAAAAAAGTAAATGATTTAGAATGACTTTAATGAACTTAAGGATGAATTGAATGACCTTAAGAAGGACTTGAATGCTTAAAAAAATAACTGGAATCCTTCAAAAACAACTTGAATGATCTGGAGAATGACTTGAATGGCTTTGAGACTGACGTTGTAAAGTGGGTGGTCATTTTACATTAAATTAATACAGAAAAGTGATCGCCCACTTTATATCACAAGTACAGCATGTAGTAAGAACACATACTAGACTTTGATCTTGGCCAAAAGGCCAAGAAAAGCTTAAAAAGCTAGGAACAGCATGTATTAACAACAGACCTTTAATCTTAACCAAAAAGGCCAAGCACAAAAGTGTTACGGACAGACGGACCGACGGCGTGACTTATAGAGTTGCTTGCACGAGACTAAAAAAAAAAAAAAATATATATATATATATACATATATATATATATACATATATATATATATATATATAACTTGAGTTCCTTCAGTCGAAACCGAAACCAAAACTTATGAAGAATTCTTGATAAAATTATTTATAAAAAAAGTAGATGACTTAAGTGCCATCAGCTATAATCAAAGTCGTAATCAAAACCAAAACTTATGAAAAATTCTTGGTAAAATTATTTCTGACAAGAAATGGAAGTACATAACAAACGACCCAGATGTAAACGTGACACAGAAAATAACACACGCTATCATATTAATATATAGATTACTAGTAAAATATAATTTAATTTCATAATATCAAAACATAAATGCCAACTCACACTTCAACAATAACTCATTTATTTTCTACGAGTTTAGCAAAACTCCCACAACCTTCAACTTTTGGCAAAAACACACCCTAACTAAGTAGTTACACATATTTTCTTTCTCTTTCTGAAGATGAGGTTTACCTTGAAAATTCAAAAAACATAGCACCATGATACCATTCTGGTTTAACACATTATGTTGGTAAACAATTATTAATAATGAAAAGTTATGGAAATCTTTCAATATTTTCATATATTCTTTTCACCTTGTCTCATATCCAACAATATTTTTTAACAAAACTGCATTGTGATAGCCTTCAAACATAACTCCTTACATACTACACACAATGTTTCAAGAAAACTAGAACATTCTCTTCATTTTATATTCTATTCTTATTGTAGTGACCATGTAATTCATTTGTGGGATAATTGCCCCGGCTCAACCTACAGAGTTGGAAAAATGGAGTGAACAAAGAAAAATCTCGCCGATGGTGGTAAAAGCTGACTTGGGTCCCTGAATCTATGGAGTTTGCCACTTGAAAATCAGGAGGCTAGAAATCACTTGATAATTGACTTGAAGTCATCAAGCTTGTTCAGCCTTCATGAGGGATGCAGTCACAAGGATGGATGAAGCCATCTCAAGTCACTTGGGTGGATGTTGCTTCAAATACAAGTAAATAGTAGTGACCATATTGTCTTTGTTGCTTATGTACGTGTAGTGCGACACCAGTACTCACCAGATCACCAAGTTAAGCAATGATGAGCCTGGCCAGTACATGGGTGACCGTTTTGGAATGTTAGGCACTATATGTACCGCGCTGGGACATAAAAATTTCAAGGATGGTATCTGAGAGTGCATTTAATCTACTGGAAGAGATGCACCTTCAGTCTAGGAGAAGCAAAAACTGATTTAAAAACCTGAAACCTACAGTCTGCTCTGTCTTCTGACAGCCATTGCACCGACAAATTAGCAGTTGTTCCAAAAAATGTGGTTGGTTCTGCACAAAGCCTTCACCACTATAAAACAAATCATCTATGTGGATTTCCTAACAACTTAGTTGTTGTGATGGACCTCATATGTCGAAGTCGACAGGAGTATCATCAGGTCTAGTGCAAATGAAGAATTCATTATATTACGGTACCCTCTCACTTGCTGACTTGTATTTGATGGCTTTTAGAAACTAACTTATGTCTGATCAACTAATTATCCCTCTTTCTCTAGAATTCATCTGCTGCTCTATGCCTACAGCCACCGTGTTTTCTACTGAATATGTTTTATAAAGCACTTAGTGCAACAATTCCCCCCCCAAACTAATGTAGGTACACATCCAAATCTGGCTTTGGAACGGGGGTGGGTGCCACATAAAAAGTGAGCTTGTGCAAAGTGACATTTTCTGTCGGACCCTACATTTGCTGTGGCTAGGCACACAATGACTTTGATATTTTTCTTCTTCCTTTTCTGCTGGCTGGTGTTGATAAGCATGATGGACAGATTCCTCCTTTGTTTTTTCTTAGCCTTCTCCTGTCAATGCGCACACACACGTACAAGATTCTCACCTGAATGTTAACTTGTCCTGGACATTTGAATGAATGATTTGTCTCGCCGGGACACAGACACGGATGAAGATGAAGAAGGTGGAGCTAAAAGAAAGAATAAAAATAATATAAAAGAAAAGCACACACAAAAAAATAATAAAAACTATAGATTTTAATAAATACACAGTCATACAAAAACCATACGATAACCATATCAAATTGAGATTATTGTCTCTATTTCAGACTATTATAACAATCGTGATGGTTCTAATATCCACACCACTTTGGTCACTCTACTCTGATTTTTTGTCATATTAAATAACCATCCACAAACTTCAAACTGGAATGCTTAACTGGAAAGAAGAATCTTAAAAAAAGAACTTTTTGAGTTACATATGCAGAAAAAAAATTCTTTTCATTTTTTTCTTTTGTTTAACAATTTTTCATTGCTGGTACTAAAGATAAATATCTATTGATTTTAAACTTGAAATCTATAGCCCCCCACTCCCCATCCCATTCTCCCAGTGTAATTTTACATTTGCATATATTGCATGGAGTTTTATGGTAATCTGGGAAAAAAATTTTTTTAAAATAAAAACAACTCTATAACTAAATATTTAGAGGTTATAAAATAATCGGAATCATTAATCATATTGAAATTGGGAAATGAGAACAGAATCAGAGAAAATGTTAGAATCCTCTCAGCACTACTTCAAACTGAACTCTTAATTTTGTTCACAAAGACCATTTTTATTGGAAATTCCATACCTTTTTTTGATATCATTTAGTTCTGACAAGGAGGTCATGCTTTTTTTGCTATCATTTAGTTCTGACAAGGAGGTCATGCTTTTAGTAGAGTTTGTGTTCAGCTTAGAATCCATATCGTTTGATAAATCATCCCCAAATTTGGCAAAATATTAATCATGGTTCAACTTGGAACTATTCATTTTGTGATATCTAGGTCAAGGGCACAGAAATGGCTAATGCCAGACTTTTGGCGCTAACTTTGGTTATGTTCATTGTAGAGATATCTACTTGGCCATTATTATAACCAATAAATTCCCGCATCTATATTCGCCAAATAGATTTCTTTTTCAGGAGCATGGTTGTTCCTCTAATTATTTTAATGATGGAGATGTAAGATTTCAGTTTAATTTGATGCGGCATACAAGACCTTGGTAACTATTCTTTATTTTATCCCTCTAAGCTCAGTCTGTTTAAGCCAGCATCATTAGGGACACAGACTTCAACTAGGGTTACTACTTTTCCCCCCCTTGTTTCATATCACTTAACAGCTCCGTTTTCTATGCATGCAGCTGTAGAGATTGCTTAGTCATGGTGGATGATGTATGACTTATTTCCAATAGTTTTTTCTGGTATCTACACACATACAATAGATATTGAATTTTTTACAAATGGTCCAGTCGCAATATTTACACACTTCATGTCGCATTGTATAGCAGCCGTCCCCTAACAGAACCTTATGCCTGGATGTCAGGGGGTTCAAACTATTTCTCATGTGCGTAACAAAAAAAAAAAACAAACTAGTTCAAATATAGATTTTAATAAAACCAAATCTAATCATAACAACGGACCTTGTTACATATAAAGTATGTAATATCTTTTCACAGAGGATTAAAAACATAAAATAATAACAAAATTTACAAAAAATGAATTTGATAGTATGTAAATAAAATTATTGAAAATAACTAGTGAATCCAAGTTGCTTCTGCAAAACAGTGGGATTTGAAACCAATACATTTCAGATAAAAACATTATTTCATAATTCTAAATTAGTATAGACTATGAAAATCATGAACCAGTAGAAAAAAATAATTACAAATAAAAATAGAGTTTATCGAATTATAGTTTTCTCATAATTGTTAATTTCAAACAATTCTTTGTGACATATTCTGTATGCAAAAACAGACTTATCTCTCTTACTTTCCTTAACAATTAAAATCTGTCATTTCCAAAAATCTGACTGATAGTTTGTGAGTGCTTTTTTGTAAAAACTAGATCTAACATATCTTCTACTATATCATTTTTCATAATTTTTGGAATTTATATACTAATTTTAACATGACACATAAGTATGTAATAGTGTTTTCACCTGAAATGCGTTGGTTTAAAATGCACTATTCTGAAGAAGCATCAGATCCAATTATTCTTCGGCAAATTATTTACACATTTTAGATTTTGGTTGTTGCCATTTTCACGTTTTGCTTTCCAGCCTTTTGTATTTCCAGTAAGCTGGTAATTTCAAACAAAACCTTTTATGAATAAACTGCTCCCATCACAGATAAAATTATATTTTGATATATTTTTATACAATCTTATTGTAAAAAAGAAAAGAAAAAAAAAAAAAAAAAAAAAAAAAAAGAAAAAAATAAATAATTATATGTTGCTACATTTTATAGAATCTTACAAAAAAAAAAAAATAATTCTAAAAACAATCTATAAATGTTTCATGTTTTTTTTTTACATATTTTTATTTTCACTTATAAATCATCCATTTAAAAGAAATATTAAAACATTAAAATTTTTTTTTTTTTTTTTTACAATAAATGTTTTGCTTTTCCTATATTTTTGTGTTATTTATTTCGTTATCATATATTTTTGTGTTCTCGGAGACACCTGTTCATATTTGAGGTTCAAAGGACGGTCGGTAGAGGGCATTTCTCATTCAAAGAGCAGGGGTCGATAACTCATCTCAGTTGCCTCATGGTACTGTCATGCAGAAATGCCAAATATCTTAAGCAAATTCATATCATCACATCCCTTTATTTTCATACAAAACTACAAACATTTTGAGGTTCAACAGATGGTTTACATAATTTAGTATTGATTATATCCATACTCATACAGTTCAGTGAATTCATCTTTCCAATACATCACATCTGATTGTAATAATATTTTGGGTGCTATTTCCTTCAATATCCTATGTTTTTGTTTGATTAAGAAGTTTTTCAGAAATTTTAGTTATAATATCTTTAGTTTTTTTTGTTTTAAAGAATTCTTTGCATGAAAAGTCAGATTCTCTGTTGTTTCTATTTACATATGTCCTATGCCTAATACCATAGTGAAGCAAAGATAGATATAAACTATAATAATATATTGAATATGCTGGTGTGCTAAGCCAATCAGAAGTTTTGAGAAGCAATTGACAGCTTACTCGTACTAGGAAAAAATAAAAATATAAAAGCTTGTATAACTTTTGAACCCAACAAAAGCCAAACTTTTTTTCAAACTCTAACATTGTCGGCTTTTGTCCAGTTCAAGAGTTATACCAGTCCAAAAAGAAGCTGTAAAAATCGTTGTTTTAGTATGTTCTTTAGTCTATTCATAGGGAAACCATAATTTATAGAAAAAAAAAAAATCTTTTTTTATAAAAAGAAATTATTTCATTAAGTTTCTTTAAAATGAATACATTCATAACATTAAACAGATTTTTTTCTTTTTTTTTTTTCAAAAAATAAAATAAAATAAATACATTCATAAAATAAACAGATTTTTAAAAAAATTTAAAAAAAAGAAAAGAAAAAAAAAGCTGTTTTAATTCCACATTTTCAGCTCTTTTACATATTTCTGTGTTGATAAAAGTCTGTTTTATCTAGTTCAAAAGCTGTACCAGTACCATATATATATATATATATATATATATATATATATATATATATATATATATATATATATATATATATATGCGTGCATTCATGTATACACACACATACGCACTTGTAGTTTATATAAGAACACATACACACACATTATAAAAAAAAAAAAAAGAAAAAAGAAAAGAAAAAAGAAAAGAAAAATCGTCAGCTGCAGAAGCAAAAGCAAATAGAATAGCCAAGATCAAAGATGAAAGAATATTAGTTATTGTTGATTTAGTAGTTATTCTCAGAAAAGTAATCTGATATTCCCCGGGATTATTTATTATAATGCAAGCATCATGAGAGTGAAAAGGCTATATAGTAGGGTTGTCAAAATTATTGATATTTTTTCAAAACGATATATTAATTTTAAAACGATATCATATTCAATCCATATGAAAGCTGTGTAAATGACATAAAATGAGTTTCTTATTGGAATAATTGAATATTTTTCATAATAATAATAATGATGATGATGGTAATAATGATTTATATTTCAAATTCTCTTTGACTTTTTTTCTTTTGTGTTTTTTATTTGTTTCTTCAGGTTACTCATCTAATCCTTTGATCTCTGCAGACCAAGTTTTTGATTTAGCCATTTTGTTTACTTTCAAACACCCTCTTCTATTTCTTATGGATCTTTTTTTTGTATTTTCCTTTGATTTGTTTTTGTTTAGTTTAAACTTGTGTATGACATGTATTTACCAAAAATATTTTCTAAAAGTTATCTGCACAAGAAAGTCCAGTCTAAATTAGATGTTTATTATTGTCCACAGCAAATACACGTCAAAAGTAATGCTGGAAAGATTAATTGCAATTAGAAATCTGAATTTCGTGTGTGTGTGTGTGTGTGTGTGTGTGTGTGTGTGTGTGTGTGTGTGTGTATGTATGGGGGGGTATTTTGGGTTGTATAGAAATCGCTCTAGACAAGGTATGAAGCCATTTAATATGAAGGGCTAAAAAATAAAAAAAAATAAAAAAAATTCAAATCAATTTCCTTATTTTCTTTTTTCCTTTTTTTTTCCCTCCTATCCTTTTTTCTTCAAGGTCAAAGACTAGCCAATGATAAGTGTTTGATATGTAGATTTCAACCCAGAAAGCAGTAACTTTTTTTTTCTTTTTTGTCAAAAACATTGCTCATGAAATGTGAGGATTAAAGGACAAAATAAAGGAAGTGACAATTCAGAATTTTTTTTTTTTTTTAAACTTTTTTCCAATGCCAAAAATAATTTTTATTTTGTTTAAAACTTTTTTCTATTGTTGGTACTAACAATAAAATGATAAATATTTATTGATTTAAAAAAAATTCTTTTTTCAACTTGAAAGGTCATCACTTATCAAGGCCAGGAGGCCACTTAAGGATAAGGGTTAAGTGTTAGGTAGATGGTGAGACAAAATCAGTGATGGTAGAACTTGGGTAGGGCTAGATTACCTAAATGGACGATTCAATAGGAATTTATTAACATTACACTTGAAGACGATCATGTTATAGTCAGTCAGGAACCAGTAAAACTAATATCTACAGATCACAATCCACAAGTGTATTTTTATGTTTGTGAAAATATATTATGCACATATTACATGTTCTTTTTGCTTTTTTTCAACACTAATCCAATAATTAAAAACAAAGCAAAAGCAAGAACTTGTGTATTCATTCTTTTTACGAACTGTTATCCTCATCTTCATAGTTGTTATTTCACCATGCTTCAGCCAACTCATCCTTTGGCCTTCTTCAGGTGATTAACCATGACGGAATAGGAATGCCGAGTCTTGTAACTGTATTCCCTGTAATTACTGATTTCCATAGTTGCAGTTATCTCATCACATTTTGGCCAATTAATCCTCTAGTGTGCATTCAGGGCCTGTGACGCAGTGGATAGTGACATCTCTATGGTTCCAGGGGAGCACTGTCTGAAAAAAATGGTTTCAGTCCTACCTAAAGCAGGCCAAAGGATTAGTTTGCTGAAACGTAGTGATAAAAAAACTATGGAAAGCAGTAATTACTGGGGACATATAGCTACAAGACTCAGGATTCCTAATTTTGTTGTGGTTAATCACCTGAAGAAGGCCAAAGGATGAGTTGACAGAAACATGGTGAAACAATAACAACTATTAAGATGAGGATAACAATCTGCAAAAAGAATGAAACAAATTATGAAGCCTCATCTCTAGGGATTAAAAATAAACAAATAAATAAAAATAAAACGAGAACGCTTTAGCTAAATATTTAAAAGGAATCAGAATCAGTAACTTGTATTGAAATCTGGAAAAATATTGGAATCGTCCCACTACTAGTGAAAAGACAAAGTATGTTCACCTGTCATCTACACTACAGGCCATGCAGATCTGAAGATGGTGAAAAAAAAAATCATCTACAAAGTCATAGATGACAGAAACATAAGATGTAAAGAGGTAGGGAATTAAGTAGATTTGCCTAAAATCCATATACTACACAGATACATGGCACAATGGATAAAGTTATTAAGTAATAACCAGCTCTAAGTGACAGTCTTTTGGAAGTTGATAGTTCAATCCTCACTGCAAGCAATACGAAGAATAAAATAAAAAGTACTACAGACTTCTAACCTTCCATGGTTGACGAAACAAGAACAATCCAACTCAATTGAT
This sequence comes from Euprymna scolopes, assembly GCF_053919585.1. NCBI lineage: Eukaryota > Metazoa > Mollusca > Cephalopoda > Sepiida > Sepiolidae > Euprymna > Euprymna scolopes. The sequence goes on along the minus strand of NC_136508.1, from coordinate 78,372,277 downwards.
AACTCAAAATATACATAAAAATACATCCTAGTAAATGGAGTCAAAGATGATCTTGTAAGTGGGTTTGAATTTCGACCAGCAGTAACTATTTCCTGCATTGATGATTGTGAAAGTATGAAACTCTAATGTCTGTAAATATAAAAATAAGTAACTATCAATATTTATAATTATAAGCCTCTTAAGATGATTAAAGTTGAGTCCTCTTCTCTTGGAAGTAAAGCAAAAAGGCAATCAACTAGTAATATGCCATGTTCACAACTTCTGCTTTTGGCATTTATGGGTGTTTAATTTCCCTTAATTCTCATGTTAATTGATACTGGCCCAGTGGTTATGTCCCAGCAGTAATTATCATTGATGACTGCAAAAGCATGAAACACTAGCGTCTAATATAAAAATAATTATATATAAAAATAGATATATAAATAAAATATATATTACAGAGTTTGAGAAGACTCATTGGAAGAAAGTCAGGTGTTACATTGGCCGAAATGTGAAAATAACATTCGAAATAAGAACAGTGGTCCAATAAAGAAAATAATACATATACTATCAAAATTAAGCGTGAAAGATATTTCCAACATATGGCACTATCTACCAGTGGTGGATTTAGTAAAGGACTTTTATCCATCAAATAGTCAATTATCACTATATCAGTCACAAATAAAATAAAGATTTATTTTCTCTTACGAATCAATGTTCCTGCTAAGCAATTTGGTCACACACTGACAAATCAGCTTTCAGGGCGCATTGATTCCATTCGTCTATTAAGGAATTTGTTATAGCTACTTTTAGAATCATGATTGGTTAGCAGAGAAGGAACAAATGGAGCATTGAAGAAAGACATCTTTTCTCTTTCTCTTGTCCACAATGTTCCAGCATTGATGATCTTAGCCTGAAGATAACTGCTGGCTAACTTTCGACATCTCAAGAATATTTTCTTGACGAACCATCCAATTTTCTTCCAAAGAAAAAGATTTTCATTGTTGTTTTAAAAGGTTTTGTTTTTCTTCCACGTTATCTTTTCGTTTACTATTAATACTATGCATCTCTAAAAGCATACCAAAGACAAATATTTAATGTAAATAACAAATATTGTATTCGCTCAAATTATGCAATATTGAAAAATCGCTATTTTTGACAACCCTAAACACTCATATTGAGAATGTCATTTGTGAAAGGAAGCAAGCCATTTTGTTTTTGCCTTTAAAATTAGCAATCATACACAAAGAAAAGTAGCAGATGAGCCGAAATATTAATGGTCAATGAAAGAAGAAAAAAAAAAAAAATGTAAGAGAATCGTTTTTGAATTAGAAAAAAAAAAAAAAAAAAAAAATGGAGGAAAAAGAATTGAAAAAAGATTTACAGTGGTCTGTTAACAGTTTCTTTGCTGAATGGAAAAATTAAAGTTCACATCTTTTTGTGTTTTTGTCCAGCATATTTTAATCAGAACTCAAAAATAATAAAAATAAAAACAAAGTAAATAAAAATAAATGTAAGAACTCACAGTATGTATATGACTATACAGATCAATTCATCTATATAAATAAAACAGTGTGTGTGTGTGTGTGTGTGTGTGTGTGTGTGTGTGTGTGTGTGTAAATATTTAACAGAAACTCTTATACTTCAGTGCAAAATCTACAACATTCAAATTCGTGGAATATTTCCTATGAATTTAAATGTTGTAGAATTTATTTTTTTGAATTCCTTACACTTTTATAGATTTTTTATGGAATACTGCAACAAGTTTGACTATAGTCAGCATATGTCACATGAACATCTTAACAGGTCCTAAGAAAATGCAGAAAAGTGGAGTTTGGCTGAACCTATTTTTTTTGTTTTTGTTTTACTCGTTAACAATTATGAAAGCCCGAAAGTCACTAAATATATATATTTTCCTTTTGTACTTTCCTATTATGTTACAGACATAAATATATTAATTTTAATAGCGGTGTTAAATTCTAACTTAGTACAAATGGCTGCTTGTTTGATCAATATTTTAAGGCGAAGACATTAATGAGAACCCAAATGATACACAACATCCTATTTGCAGACGATGCTGCTTTAATTACAACATCATATGCCGAAGCACAAGCGCTCATCAGTAGATTTTTTTGAAGCCAGTAAAGTGTTTGTCTGGTGACCAGTGAGATAACACCATGGTAATGTTGAGATTGGGAAATTATATATTTTAGAGTATGGCTCAACAGGAACTTGTTTACATTAGACTTGAAAACGGCCATGTAATAGTCACAATAGGTCAAGCATTGGTTGGTTAAAAGTGTTTCTGTAGAACAAACTGGACTTGAACTTAGCACATGTAGGTTTTCAATTCGTGTTATTAATCTTAGTTGCCACATTTTATATAACCATCAATGTAAGTTAAAAACAATCTGACAAAATTACTGATGAGTTTAAAAAGAATGGCTAATTTTTGCTCAGCTGATACTAAAACTGTTTTTGCTTTTCTTTTGATAAAAATCTCACTGCGACTCATGCTCCACACTCTCACCATCTTTAATCTTCAGCTAATAATTATCACAAAAAATTTTTTTTTTTTTTAATTAAAATCTTTTCCTTTTACTCTAATCTCCAAGCTTTGTTTTAAAAACAAAATTCACGGGCAGGAAGATACTGAGCACAGACCACTGCTTCAGCATAAGAAAGACTAAGAGTGAACAAAAGAGTTGACATGCAACACCTACAGAATCTGACAATGTTTCTCGCTTCCCAATTGTTGAATCATTCAAATATTACTTAAACCAGTAAGCAAACATAATGTAGCAGTTTAGTTTGGTTGCTTCATCTAAATGCTGAATTTAGTCATTTTGGTAAAAGTTTTTATGCTTCAAGTTCTTTATATCTCCAAACATTTATTCATTGTTTGGTTTGGTTTGGTTGTTTTATAAAGGAAAATCGTTTTTGATTTTGGCTTTGCAAAACATGATTATAAAATTCTTCTTGCATTTGCTAAAAGGAAAGGAAAAAAATAACATCAATGTTTTGTGCATTTTAGATCAGGAAGTCAATTGTTAAATTTATTCGATGATGTATGAATTTATATAAAAGAATCTTGCAACTAATTTATTGCCAAAAGTGCAATGTAACTCATTTTGTAAACTGTTTTGCTCTTTACCTCTTGATTTCTAAAATATATCACATGTACCCAGTGTCCTAGCAGAGTAAATATTTCGCTTTCTAAATAAAATAACGTTTTCCTTTCAATTTACATGTTCAAACCCATTTTTAGTCATTACACAAAGTTTCAATAGAATAATGAAAATATTTATGTCATCTTTCTCTCAGCTGTCTATGAGTTTCTATCGCCATTCCTTATCCTATGTTGACTTCAACCACTCTAATTTTTTTAATGTCTAAACATTTAGAGAAATTTTCTTAACTAGGTCATTTAAGTTGTATAAATATCACAAACATAATGTATGTGGCAAAATAAAGCAACTTTTATCTATGTAAAGATTGTAAATACTACTAATACTTAACAATAATGGCAATATAGAAGCAAAGAGACTTATTTTTAGTTATATAAAAATAAGTTTGAATTTATGAATGAAATCAAAGTGGAATAAATAGTTTTGATATTTGTAACTGAACAAGTCACAGTGCTTTTCTATTACATTACAGACATGAATATTGATTTTAATAGCAAACTTAGTACAAATGGCTGCTTGTTTAATCATCAATATTTTAAGGCGAAGACATTAATGAGAACCCGAATGATACACAACATCCTATTTGCAGACAATGCTGCTTTAATTACAACATCGTATGCCAAAACACAAGCGCTCATCAGTAGATTTTTTTGAAGCCAGTAAAGTGTTTGGAATCACGAAAACTGAAGTAGTTCATCAACATCCCTCCTAATCCGCAACAGATCAAACGTGTGAAGTTCATACATCGGCTCATCATTTTCTGCATTATCAACATATATATAAAAGCGAAAATGTATGTATGTATGTATGTACGTACGCTTTTCCTCGATGTCCACAAAAGGCTTCTTTCAGAGAAGCGCTCGCTCGCTTCACAACTTCTTAAAACTTTTTATATCATCTATAAATTGTAATATCTCACACTTAACCACGGAGCTCGCCTGTCTATTTAATTTTATTGACTTTCAAACGTTAATTATTCCACATTTCCCGCATCAGCACGCATTACATTCAGTTTTCGGTATAAACAAAAAGCGAAACTCGACTCTAATCACTGGCCGAAAACCGTCCTCTCACGATGACGACCGGTTCTACGCATGCGTCAAATGACGTCACGACCTGATTTAGTTTAAATAGTTGAAGAACTGACTAAATTTCATGTACGTCGTGTTAGCTCAGTTGGTTAGCATGTTGGGTCGTTATCTAAATGTTTTGGGTTCGCATCGTGGTGGGAGATGTCTTTTTTTTTTTTTTGATTTTTTAAATCGAAATATTGAACCAGTGTTATTCAAGCCATTTTTCATGTAACGTTCGTTTTTCTGTTTTTTTTTTTTTTTACTTCGCTTATTCTTACGTTTTCATTAACACCCCCAACCGACCACACACACCTAAAAACACCCGAGTACCCACCGATCTTTTAAATTTTAATATCGAAACAGGCTTATTTAAGCCATTTTTCATGTGTTTTTTTTTTTTTGTTTTAACGTTCGTTTTTCTGTTTTCTTTTTTTCGATTTTTACATTTAACATCGTTCGTTTGCCTTACGTTAGTTTTTTTTTGTTTTTTCCCCCCGATGTTGTGAAAATCCGTTGCCTCAGTCAAAAGTTTTAGGCAGACATACAAACATACATCCATTTAAACAGACAGGTGAGATTTATATTATAGTCTAGTGGGGGTACCTGGCGTTGCCCGGGTGTTTGTAGGTGTGTGTGTTGGGGGGAGGGGAGAGGTAGATCCAAACCCTATGCTAAACTTCTTAAAAAACGTTCTGGTAGGCAGGTAGGATCGAACCCAGAATGTTGAGTCAAAAAACGTGATAAGTTACTGCTTGCCCGCGAAAGAAAAGTAACTGAAACAAATTTCAATTTAACATTTTAAACGCACAAGTGGCAGGTGCGCGGCAAATTTAATTAGGTCAAAGGAAATTAAATTCCGCAGTCAAAATTAAGTGCAGTATAGTTCTTTTGGGTTTGTTTTATACCCAACTTTGTCTGGTTTTGTTTCCCTAACATGTTGGGAAAAACCAGCTCTCCCTTTTTTAGGGGAGTGTCCGAATGAAAGCAATTGTCTGATATGACGGTTTTCACCGACATTGACCAAACGTCCATTGCTTTCTGGACGCTCCTGGCCCCATAGGCTGAGAACTACTCCTTGCATGTCAGCTTCGCTCTTATACAAAAAAGACGAATTAACACGAGAGGGGCCGAAATAGCAAGAATTGTGTACAAGTTGATGAAAATAAATCTAGACATGACACGCGTTCGCAAATCCTAGATATTATTATCTAGGGGGTATATAAACAGTTCTAAGACATAGTACCCCCCACTCCCCACCAGAAGCCCGGTGAAAAAAGCCTTTGTTGGACATACAAAGGCTCCCGCGCCCGTTTTGCCTTTATATATATATTATATAAAAAGGATGTTGTTCTCATGACATTTTGACTCCCCATCACACAATAAGACATTTCTTTCACAAAATTTGTCTTTACACTAAGTTTGAACTCAATAGTACAAATTTTAGATACCTGAGATTTAATATGGTAAAATAAGTTATTTGTGATACCAGTCCTATTACTTTTCAAACAAATCAATTATAATGTGATCTCATGTACATACTTCTTGTTTATGTAACATTTGACAAGATTCAACAGATTGAGAAATACGAAAATGATGAGAAAGAAAGTAAAATAGTTGCCAAACAAACTGCCAGAATTTTATTTTCCCCAGCTTTTCGCTAATAAAAAAAGGTGCTCAAATATTTTCTTTACTTTGTTATAATAGTGGAATCCAAATCCGACAGTAAAAAAATTGAGTTTTCATTAAAAACCAATAACTACTTATGTCAATTTTAACTAAAAGCAACGTCATCTACTTAATTGTCATGTTGCAATTAGTTAAATATCACTACATAATTACATAAAACAAGTATTTTCATAATTCAACGAAAAAACGATTTTGCCATATTTGCTGGTAACATGTGACGTAAATACAAGAGAAATAACACATTTCTCCCATATTAGCCCAAGTTTTTGAAATTTTTATGAAATAAACTCCCTCCCCTGATATTATGTGCTGCTCAGTTTATTAAATGTAAGCAAAACTTACAAGTATCTCGAAAATTGTTTTCTTTATTTTCATGGCAATTAAGTAGATATTGGTTTTACTTGAAATTTAATATTTCGATCGTTGAATTCTACTATTATAACAAAGAACCTCTTGTTATGAAAAAAAAAAAAAAACAAAAGCGTCAACAAAACAAACCATTATGTGGAACAAAACGTGGACGGATTCTTTCTCTTTCCGAACTCCAAGCTGAAAAAGGGAGTAAGCAAAGGAATTTTTTTTTGGATTTGCTGAGGCAATTAATAAATTTGATTATTCTATTTTGCATCATGGGAAAACGTTTTTTTTATAAAAATGGTTTATAAGAGGAGTTGATCATCTCAGATATTAACAATCTCGTATCATAGAAGAAACTTGTAGGTAAATTTTACAGACAACCTTATTAGTGCTTGTCAATGCAAATATTTTACCATTATGTTGCTATTCTCAGCACCATCTATTCTTGAAAATATCTACTTGCTTTCCTCCAAACAAAAACTCATAAAATTAATGCAAACTAAACTCAATTTAATCACAAAATGCTGATGACTTAATTCTACCAAACTGTGCTCATGTTGAATTTTGTTGACATTAAGGCCAAAGGATTTAAGATTACTTTCGTTAGTTCTTGTCTAAAATTGCCTCTATATAAAAATAGAAAGAAAAATCGATGTAACTGTGATCAAGTAGTTTTATTTTTATAAAGAAAATCATCTTTAAGCAATTAATGGTAATTCATAGGCGTTACAACATAAATCTTGTAGTTTTGAATTATTTTTTTCCTTTATTAAGCCATAGTCATAAGACAGCAATAGACAGAGGAGGGTGTGCAGAAAACTTAGGAACATCATAATAGTTAATACAGAACTTCGAAAATGTGACAATGATTCATGTTCATTCAAACGATTTTGAGGCAGCACGTTTGGGACTACAGAACACAATGTGAAAGAGCAAACACCAATGTGATTGTGCAGAGGGTCTGATGTGAATGTATATTATTCCAGGTTTGGTTTGTTCAGCCTCTGCACAGGGCAATATTTAAGCATATTGTTGAGTTATCTCCCTTATATTGATTGTATTGATCTTTATTTCAAGATGGCAGGTGAGATAGTCATTCCTCCAACACTAATAAAATTTGATTTTCTTATTTAAAAATAAAATTACTTGATCAATTTACATGAATTTGAATATGGGCAGAATTCTTGACGAGAAATTTTTTCTGAGATAGAGCATTAAATGAAATATTTGTTTATTTTGATAACAGTTCTCATTTGTTTTATGAACTCTGTCAAGTACAAAATAATAAAACTTTGATATTAGAAATCTTGAGAGTTATTTAGAAAGGATCCAGCCACATTAAAGTAATTATAATTGATATTTATACAACATTTTTTTATGATTGCAAGCGGCAATATCAAATTGGGAAAGAAGAAAGTTGTGTTACTTATTCAAATTGCTGATATTGTTATCTGGCCATTTTATTAAAAAAAAAAAGAAAAATATGTGGTACTTGTGTATTATAAGAGGATATCTAAAAACAAAAAAAAAATGTATTTCGAGTAAAAACACTATCACGTAATTACGTGCCATGTCGAAATTAATAAAAACTCTACAAATTATGAAAATGATCGAAATTTGCTAGAACTATTGTTTACCAACAACAAATTAAAAAAAAAAAAATTATCAATCTTTACTTAACTTTTGCTATTTCAAATTAGAAAAAGGTGGATTAATAATTTTTTTAAATTTATCTTTTGTAAACAATAGTTCTAGCAAATCTTTTACTCAATCTTTTTCGTAATTTGTGGAGTTTTACTAATTTCAACATGGCATGTAATTACCTTTTTCTAATTTGAAATAGCAAAAGTTAAGTCAGTTTGTCAAATGACACTGACAAGAAATGCCATTATGTAATAGTGTTTTTACTGCATGTTTTTTTAATATTCTATTATAATGCATAAGCACTAATAATGTTTAAGCTAAAAAATTTTTTAGTTCTTATAATGTATTGATCACAAGTGAAAATCATATTCCAAATAAAAACAATTTGATATATGTATTATGTAAAAATAAGTATTGTCATCAAAAATTTAAAAAAAAAAAAAAAAAAAAAAAAAAGTAGAAAATCAACTAGGACATTTTATTAAAAATAAAAATCAATCTTAACTGTTCCAATCCATTTTAAGTTCAAGTACCGGAAGTTGGCATGAAGCAAGGGAGATAATTTCATTTAAGCAAGTAAAAATGAAAGACACGCTAAAACTAATTTATGATAAAATTGACTTGTAATTAAATTTCTATCATTTTGTGTCTAATATTTGGCGAGGACTCTTATTTCAGTATGCTATCTGAAATATATCAGTTTTTACCTGGAATGCGATTTTCATTGGTGACCAATACTGTACAAACACATTTTTTTTTTTTTTAAATCTCTATTCATGCTGGGAGTCCCAAGCAATCTAGAAGAGCGAACAAAATTCCATGCACAAAAATTGCAATTTTGAGATTAATAAAACAAATCAAATATCTAAACAAGATAACTTAAACAAGTCAACTGGTCTTTTAGGTAAAGGGGAGACAATCCAATATTTGGTGACAAAAAATAGCAAAACAATGACCTTAAAAAATGGTCAGCTTTTTAAACACTTATTGTCATTGACATTATTTAGTCTTTCACATCATAACTATAAATAAAACTTTGTAAAACTATCTCGATTTTATCTGCAAACAATTCTCAGAAGAATCCATGATTGACACATTGCTTCAACCCTTCTTAAATCTTTGTTGAAATAAATACAGGACGTACTTCTCTCGCATTTGTCTACATTTATAAAAACTAATTATTAACCTCTGTTCAAGTCAAGCCTTTTGAGAGAATTATGATATGAGATTCAAACCTAGTAAAGTTGGGAGTTCTCTTCCTTCCTTTTGACAGATAGGACACCATTCCCTACTTTTTTACAATGCTAAAAGAAATACAATACTTATTTTTCTCGTATTTAAGATATAGTCATCATGATGGCTTAGTGGATTTAAATCATTTAGGTTCAGGGTTCAAATTGTTTGACCAGTGAAACAGTTACTCCATTTGCACTAATGATTGTTGGCTAAAACATGAAACATGTCAGTAAATATTTAATCTCTCTCTCTCTCATATATATATATATATATATATATATATATATATATATATATATATATATATATATATATATATATATTATTAAAAAGTTTGACTCATGTCCAGGTAACCTACATCTAAAATTTCAAGTGTTTAGACCCAAAATTGGCGAAAGAGTTTGGTAGAATCTGCAAATGTCAATTTTTTCAACTTTGACCTCTTGGCAGCCAAATCTTTGCCTAAAAACTGATTAAAAAGCTTCTTGCATGTCTGAATGCCCATTATGTATAAATTTCAAATGTTTAGACCCAAAATTGGCTGAATAGTTTACTAGAGAGCACAAAGGTCAAATCATTTGAACTTTAACCCCTTGCCAGCCAAATTTTCGGCCAAAACCCGATAAAAAAAGCTTGTCCTATGTCTGAATATACTTTATGTAAAATTTCAAATGTTTAGACTAAAAATTTTAACCTCCATAATAAAAAAGTTTGATCCATGTCCAAGTAACATACATCTAAAATTTCAAATGTTTAGAGCCAAAATTGGCAGAGGAGTTTGGTAGTTTTGAAAGGTCAAATTGTTGAACTTTGATCCCTTGACAGTCAAATTTCTGGCTGAAAACCAATTAAAATGATTTTCTCAAATCTGTAGAATGAAAATTTACAGTAGTTTTGTACACATACAGACAGACAATTTCACATATAAAACTGTTTATAAAAAAAAAAAACCCTACTCCAAAGTTTTTCATTGAAAAACTCCTTTGCTTGTAAGTCAATTAATCGCTTGCAATGACTGAATTAGTTTGCTTCCAAGAATTTCCAAGTCTTAATATTACTGTAAGGATCATCAGTTGTTTACTATGAAAAACTGTCCCGGATTTAAATACATATAATTTTTTTTATTTATACAAACATACATACGTGCATACATGTTTCATCTGCGATTTATTTCAAAATCCAGCATCATTAGGCCCTTAGTCTCAAGTTGTTTCATATGCGAATGGAAGAGAGTTCTCTTTCCAAATTTTTCTGTTTTATTTTTTTTTTACATTGGATTTCAAAAGAAATCATATTTGAAACATATGTACATATGTAACCAATGTTTGTATTAATATAGAAAATTATAAAATAATACAGCTCTACTTGTTATTGAGCACTATTTTATAAATCCTGTAGTTTCATTGGATTTAGATCAAGGAAACCATAGTAATACAATCATTCAACTGAAACCCCATAGAAATTTAATAGTGGCTTTTTTCATTAAAAATAAAATTGAAAACATAACAATAAAATATAACAATTTTAAATGATAGTTTTATTTTATAGTTAAAATAAAGCAAGATTTTCATTGTAACATTTTCTTTCTTTTACACAGTTGTTAAAAATAAATGTTTTGGTTAATAATTTTCCTGGTTAAGTTATAAAACATTTAATTACCTTCGAAAATAATCAGTTACTATCTGCCTCTTGATTCTAAATAAAAAGGCGTATTAATATGTCTAAGATATCAAGCATGGACGAATTATCTCCCTTGAATTGTAGTGCATGCATATTGAAAGCATTATCGTCGTGCTAACTAATGGAGGTATGCATATAGCATTAGTAAAAGCAAATAGATACAATCCATTTTTAAAATTTAAGCTCAACTCTATCTACTCCCAGTCATGTCAAACTTCGGTTCCTATAACTGTAGATACAAAAAGTTTAAAAGTTATCTACTAAAGAAAGGTCATTTGGTTATTCCATGCATTTCTTTTGATGTGAAGGTCCGTTCTCAATCAAAGCAAAGCCGAATGACTGATGGAGCTTGTTTGATATTGAAAAACTCAAAGTGATGAAACCGGCACATCAGTGAGGACTAGCCTAAAAGCATCCTGAACATGTATTTTTTCAATCAATTAAATGGTACTTATTCACATTGTGACCCAAGTTCTGACAACGTTATGTCTGCATCTTCTGGCATGGTTATGGGATCAGACGGAAGACTGTCAGATAGATGATAAATTTAAGGTTCAACATTATAAGCAGAAAAAATAATAAAGTTGGATAAAAAAATAAAATAAAAACGTGTAAAACAAGAAAAATAATTACTGTGTTTCATTGTAAGAAAAAATGCATAAAAGATCTTTCCAAGAAAAATTTCAATTTTTTTTTTCAATTACTTTTACAGCAAAAACATGGAAACAACTGAGAAAGAAAAAAATTATTTTTCAATTCAAGAAACTTTTTCTTTTTCTTTGGTTTACAATAAATACAAGATAACTAAATAAAATAATCTTTTTTTTTTTTTTAAAGTAAGTTGAGTGTTTTAACAACTTTTTCAATGAAATTTGTTGTCTGCTAACAGCTGATTGGTTAATTGTATCAGCATTTTACATAACCATGCCAAAACATACCAACATGATATTGCCAAAACTTGTCAGAATCTGAACAAGTATCAATTAAACAGCAATAGATGCACACATAAAATGATAGATATCAAACTTGAGCAAAACAATACAAACAAACAAAAACATAAAAGACGTGCATGCACTCGATGTTGACCACCGCTTACCTGGAGGACTAGACACCGACTGCTGCTGCTGTTGCTCCATGGCTGGACTACCTGATGTACTACTGGACGTATTAGTGCTTTCATCTGTGGTCTTCTTGAAAAAGTTGTGCTGGAGGGCATAATAGGGTGTGGTGCGTGTCTTGGGGTCATAGTCTAACATTCTTAGTATAAGGTCCTTAAATTTAAGATAGTCTGCCAAATTATGTCCCGGTTCGCCTGACCTCCGACCTCCAGGTCCACCATTTTCAGCACCAATTACGTCATGCAGTTTCCGAGACCCGGGCTGCTTATACTGAAAGAAGAAACAAAAAAAATAAAAGAATAGTTTATAAGATTTTTCAATGTCCATTTTCAAGGACTTTTCAAAGTTTTCCAAGGCCCTCTCCAGGCAATTCAAATTTGATATATAAACAATGATATAATAAACCAAAGAACTTAATTAACAGAAAAAAATCATTTTTATTTACATACAAAACAATATGCGTGTTGACAATCATATTGACATTCCCTGAAACACTTATATTTGGCAAACCAAGTGTGATTAAATATTATTTTCCTCATTGTAGTCTATGCTGTATTCGTTTTACTTTAAAGTTTTCAATTTTCGGTATTCTGGATACAAGAGTTGGGTCCTTTTATCATGGAACTACCCAATGTTATTGTTTGGAAAACATCAGATACTTTTGTGATAAAGGGAAATAACTCTTGTATCCACATACAATGCGATTTCAGAACAAGGTATTTATATTTTATTTTTAATATTTAAAAAATATTTTAATGTTTTTTTATTAATACTTAAAAAATTATTCAAGAGTATTTATTTCAAATTTATTTTTAATATGAAATACAAATTTTTACTGGGAATAAAGGCCTTTTAAAAACATTTTTAATATTTTCAAAATATTTTCAAGGTGATAATAGATATATGGCCTTTTCAAGGGAAAAGTAAAATTTCAAGGACTTTTGAAGCCTGTGCGAACACGATTTGGATTTTTGTATGCTAGAAGCCTTAGTACGGGGAGAAATTAAAAAATCTATTAAGAAATTAGATAATATGATGCAGGATTTTTTTTTTTTTTTTTTTTTTTCAAAGAAGCAAAATTTATTTATTCTTTTTTTAATCCAAATTTTCAGCTCCATAAACCTTCCTCAGAATGATACAGAGGATTTTTGTTTCATTGGCAAGATCTTACAGTGTTCCCAGAAGATCACAGATTTCTTTCAGATTTGTTGAAGAAACTATTTTTTAATCTTTGATAGCCATAGCGAGATGTGGTGGGATGCATCATGTGCAATTTCTTAAGCAATGTTCAAATTTCTTATTACGTCAATGCTTTTTTTTTTTTTTTTACATGGAAGTCACCACTTATCAAGGCCTGGAAGCCACTCGGGGATAAGGGGTATTTCGTGTAGATGGGATAGTATCGTAGTAATCGTTAGTATTGGAGATTTGATAAAGTGTCTTACTTAAGGAGGCAGTTCATCAGGAATTTGTTTATGTTCGACATCCAGGTTGTAGTCAGCTGGGAAACAGGCAAACGGAAGGGAGTTCCACAGGCGTGCACTTCTAAGAAAGAAACTTTGTTCATGGAATCTAAGTTTTGGTTTTGGCACAGTTAAAGAGTGGGGGAAATTTTTGACAGTGGTTTCAGCTAGACGGGTGTTTATCGTGAAAGATTGGGCGAGGGGGGACAAGAGATTGGAGTTCAGACGAGCACTTGCTATAGAAGTAACGATAAAACAAAGACAGGCTCGCAACGTCTCTTCTGTGGGAGAGAGGTTGCAGGGTAGAGAAAAGGGCATCCCCCACTAAGCCACAAAGTCTATTTTGTACTCTGTCAAAGCAATATAGGCTGTTTTTAGCACCTCCTGCCCAGATGTGGCAGCAGTACTCCATCCTTGGACGTACTTGGTTTTTATATAGATTGCATCAGTAGTGAGATATCTTCTGGAGCAGTAGAAGGATCCTATCATTTTTCCAGCAACCTTGGCAACAGACTCGATGTACGTGTTCCATTTCAGGTCAGGAGTAAAGGTCAATCCCAGAAGCTTATCAAAAAATGGAGCCTCCCATAGACGAGAGCCACCCATTTCAATTGATACCAGATGGGGATCAGAGCGTTGATGAGGTAAAAATAGGAGCTTAGTTTTAGATGCATTAAAAGTAACCAGCCACCTCTTCCCCCACTGTACCGTGCGCTAAAGATCAGAGGAAAGAGAATCAGAGAGAACTTTGTCATTTACGGCCTTAGATGTGTTGCCATAGATGGTTGTGTCATCTAAATGCTTTTAAAAGGTAAACAGTTACATTTATTAAAATGATATTGTTTGTTGTATCTTTTGGGTCTGTGAGAATGGCAAGAATAGTGGTATTCAGACCATTATTTCTCATATATATATATATATATATATATATATATATATATATATATAATCTATAATATAAAGCTGAATGTCTGCGTGTGTGTCTGCTCACAAATAGGCTCCTATATGGTTGACTATTATAGAAAACTGATCACATATAATGATATAAGATGTATCGAGACACAGGAATGGGTATGTTTGATCAGGCATAATGATGATTCATTAAAATTGTGGGGTATGCATTCGCGCCTGGTCCACAAAGTATGGAAATAAAAAATTAAAAAAAGAAAACGTTTACAAGTGTTTTTGATATAGATGTACATAATATTTTGATAAGTATGTTTTAACTTAAATAGGGATGGTATAATAAAATTGTGGGGTCTGCGTTCGCGACTAGCCTCCACAGAATGGAAATAGGCACACACTTTAATAAAGACTTTTCATATCTATCTGCGCAAGTATACTTTGATAATTATGTTTAAGTTTGAAGAAATATGGTATAATAAAATTATGGGGGTGTTCGTTCGAGCCTGACCTCCATAAAATGGAAATATGTCACAAAGTTTAACAAGGTTTTTTAATATAGATCCACAGAATATTGTGATAAGTGTTTCAGTATGAACAGGTATGGTATAATAAATTATGGGGTTTATCTATTTTATTTTTACTTTCATCATATTTTGCTTTGGTTTTGATACCCCCAAATTCGAAGCTATCTCTTTACAACCCTTCCTTTTCATAACCTATCATACTTTCATAAATCAGAGTCCATTTTCTGGAGGCTGTTTTTGAACCCAGTCAACGACGGGTACTTTTGCTAGTATATATATATATATATATATATATATGTATTAAGACTGATGATTATATTCACCCAAGGTCAATTCTAGTTTTGAAAAGCCAGTGCACTAGGATAAGCACACTCTGGTCTACAAAAAATGCCTGAGCAACCCTGTCAATCTTCGACCTTTTAGTAGCAGAACCATACTTCAGCCAGACAGTAACAAAAAGTCACTGTTGGACTAATTGTTGAAGACTTATCTTGAACTTGTACAAACAACTCCCAACCAATTGCGGTAGGACTGTTAGGAGTCTTATCTAGAAATCCCCTTTTATATATATATAAAAAAAAAAATCTGTATGATACATGTACATGTAACTAACGGAAAATTTCATGTTCCAAAAATTATATACATTGATCAAGTAGCTTTATTTTTAAGAAAATCAAATTTTATGAGTAAGCAAAAAAGAACTGCCTCACATTGCCATCTATATATATAAAAGGGAAAATGTATGTATGTTCGCTTTTTCTGTATGTCTACAAAAGGCTTTTTTTGCCATGATTCTCGGTTGGCTTGCTCCTTCTGAAAACTTTTTATATGCTGTCTAAATAATAATATCTACGACTAAGGAACTCGGCTCGCAGCTATCTTTAATTTACTCGACTTTTACAAGCTATTTTCGAGATATTTTTGATCGCCACATAGCGAGGAAAACAGAAACTGGCTTCCAGTTCAAAACTAGGTCAAACATCACATGACTTAACGTTCTAGCACCTGTTCGCTTTATAAACGTCAACTTAACACACTTATCGATTCATCTATTCTGTGGTCGAGATGGTTAGGTTGCAGGATTTTTTTTCCATTTCCTTTCCACCTCCGCATCAACAGGTTCGGGGTTCAGGCCTACCTTTCTACTAAAACTTTTTTTTCTTTTACACCTCCAAACACCTGGCCAACGGTTTTTTTTTAAAACAGGGTTGTTTTGATCTAACCCCCCCCCCCCCAACACATACACACACCTCCAAACACCCAAGCAACGCCGGTTACCCCGCTAGTCTATAAATATGAAAGCGAAAATGTGTGTGTGTATGTATGTGCACTTTTTCTGTATGTCTGCAAAAGGCTTTTTTTGTCGGCCTTCTCGGTCGGCTCGTTCCTTCTGAAAACTTTTTATATCACATCTAAATTGCAATATCTACGACTTAAGAACAGGGGTCGCATGTGTATTTAATTTGCCTGACTTTTACCAGCTTTTTTACCAAAGCAAATGATGGAGCGGGGTAAACAGCAATTGGCTTGCAGCGCAAAAATAAGTCAAACATCACGTCACTTAACTTCCTCGCACATATATATTTCACTTAATAAACCTTAACTTAACACGCTTATCAATTCTTCTCCCTTCGTGGCCGAGATGGTTAGGTGCCTGGCTTTTTTCCCTTTTGTTTCCACCTTCACGTCAAGGCTTCGGGGTTCAATCCTACCTTCCTACGAAAACTTTTGTTTCTTTTACACCTCCAAACACCCGGCCAACGTTTTTTTTAACACACACCTCCAAACACCCAGGCAACGCCGGGCATCCAGGCTAGTCTTAAAAGAAAAACAGTAGATTACTCCACAATAATTCAAACTAGCAAGATCAGTCTCATAATGCCTATTATTTCCTGTTAATTGCTTAAAATTATTTAAAATTGATTTTCTTTATAAAAATAAAACTACTTGATCAATTTATGATTTTTGGAACATGATCTTTTTGTTTCATCAAGAGCATGTACATTATAAATATTTTTCGGTATTTTTGTTCTTTTAATAATATAAGTAAGAATTCTGGATAACCATGAACTGGCGAGATGCAAAAAACACAGCTGTGAAAATAAAGTGTATGATAAAGAAGGTACTTACTTTTTTACCATCCTTAGGTTTTTTGCATACATAAGTTCCATCTGGATGCTGGTCGAAATATTTTCTTGCCTTCGGCGCTAGGTCTAATAGATGCTTTGGGGGCATTCCCAAAACTTCAACAATTTTCATCATCTGATCAAACTGGTTAAAAAAAAAAAAAACAGAAAAAGAAGAAAAAAAAAGTTTTTAAAAATATGTCAAGCAATAAATTTTATACTCACATTCAACTTCCCATTCATCATTTGATATTTCAAGTTTGCATTTTTGTGGCATATCAACTCCTTATAATGCAAAACCAACACTTATTTTAAATTAAATTTGGGTTATTTCCTAGAAAAGCCGACAAAAACAACAGGGTTGAAAAAATACATATACAACAAATAAATGTTACGAAAAGCAAGCTAAGTTACTCTTCTACCTATCTGGATAAGTTTTTTGTGTTTAAACTTATTTTAAAGTAAAAAGTAATTCACTATTTGAAACACTTGATAATAATTCAAGATTTAACAGTTAGAAAGACCAGATGAGTGAAATTGTTTTTAATATTGCTAATTATTAAAAATAAAATTGATTTTTTTTCTTTCAAATTTTCGAAATTCAAGAAAAAACAAAATTCAATTGGAATTTTAAGGGGGGGAATTCAATTTTATCTATTATATAAAGAGCAAAATGGGCGCGAGCATTTGTGTATGCCTACCTGCCTACTACAACTTTTTTTTTTCCTGTTCAACGCACACCTCCAAACACCCGGGCAACGCCGGGCACCCAGGCTAGTTTTTAATAAATAGCAATATTCATTAAAAACAATTTCACACTCGTCTGGTCTTTCTAACCATTAAATCTTCATTTATTTTCAAGCGTTTTTTTAACTTAAAACTAAAAGGTATTGTAAAACCTGTCAAGTTAGAACGAAAAACAAAATGATCTTATTAGGACCATAGTGAAGCCTCGATAAATCGTTAAAAAATTAAACAAAACACTAATCGAAACACATCCAATGGAGTGTGTAAATATCTCCACTGGACAATCTTTTAAATGTTGAATATCAAATGCAGAAGCAAATCTTGGGAACATATAACAGAAAGACGTGTCCAAAATAAGACATACACCATCCATTACGACTATCCAATTCCTACAATTACATAACTAGGAAACAGAGCCAGAAAACCACACACAGACATAGTGATATCGGGCAAGAAGAAAGAAGCAAACTTAGAAGTTAGTGTTTCCAATAATGCTGGGTTAAGTAGAACTGGAAGTGAAAAGACGAAATACCAAGGTCTTATGCACGACATGAAAAGAAACTGGAATCTTAGGAAGATCTCCATCATTCCAGTTATTATAGGAGCAACTGGACTCATGAAAAAGAATTTTAAAAACTACCTGACAAATATACCCGGTGAACCAAGTGCATGAGAGATTCAAACAATTGCACTTAAAGAGATAGTCAGAATCTTAAAAAGATCTCTTGGTTGGAATAGGAGTTAGTGAGTGAATGTTTGGCATAGAGTAGGATGCTCCATCCCCAAATGAACAAATGATAAGTATATATATATATCTATAATATAAAGCTGTGTGTGTCAGGTCACGAATAGGCTCCTATATGGTTGACTATTTTAAAAAAACTAATTACATATAATGATAGAAGATGTATCGAGACACAGGAATGGATATGTTTGATCTGGCAGAACAGTAATTGTGGGGTCTGCGTTCGCGCCTGGTCCACAAAGTATGGAAATAAAAAATTAAAAAAAGAAAACGTTTACAAGTGTTTTTGATATAGATGTACATAATATTTTGATAAGTATGTTTTAACTTAAATAGGGATGGTATAATAAAATTGTGGGGTCTGCGTTCGCGACTAGCCTCCATAGAATGGAAATAGGCACAAACTTTAATAAAGACTTTTCATATCTATCCGCATAAGTATACTTTGATAATTATGTTTCAGTTTGAAGAAATATGGTATAATAAAATTATGAGGTGTTCGTTCGAGCCTGACCTCCATAGAATGGAAATAGGTCACAAAGTTTAACAAGGTTTTTTTATATAGATCCACAGAATATTGTGATAAGAGTTTGAATGTGAACAGGTATGGTATAATAAATTATGGGGTTTATCTATTTTATTTTTACTTTCATCATATTTTGCTTTGGTTTTGATACCCCCAAATTCGAAGCTATCTCTTTACAACCCTTCCTTTTCATAACCTATCATACTTTCATAAATCAGAGTCCGTTTCCTGTAGGCTGTTTTTGAACCGAGTCAACGATGGGTACTTTTGCTAGTATATATATATAAATAAGTTTGCAAAGCCAATTAAATTTTAAAAATTTGTCTTTCTGTTCACTATCTTTGTCTTTCTCCAAGTTACGAGTTACATAGTATTACTACTTGTCGCGATGTAACCTATATTGTTTATAATGGACTATAATCAATCTTTTTTTCTGGTTAGTTTTATTTTGACAATTAAACGCATAGAGAAAGAAGTGAGACTGTATAAAATAAGAGTGTGGTGGTGATGGTGGTGGTGGGGGAAATCAAATAAAACAGTGAGAGAGGATGAGAGTAATAGACAGAAGCTTAGTAAGAGACACTTGAGTAAATTGAAACTACTTGGATTTGTTTTTCAAACATAACTCAATCTCGAAATCAAGGAATCTCTTAAGTATTTTGTGTAAGGAAAAAAATTCAGTGCTTGTCCAGAATTCCACCTATATTAAAAAACAAAAATAAGTTGATATGACAAAAAAAATAAAATTGTTCTTCAAAAATCACATAAATTGATCAAATAGTTTTATTTTTATAAATCAATTTTTATACAGTTAATGGAAATTTGTAAGCATAAGAACAAAAATCTTGCAAGTTTAAATTATGTTGTGTTATCTCGTTTTTTTAGACTCTTTTCAAAATGGCGTCGTAAGACAGTTGCTCCTTAGTTAGCCATAAAATTTGATGTTCTTATTTAAAATTAAAACAATTTGATTAAGTTACATGATTTTTGGAATTTTATATTTTCTTTTTGATTTTTAGCATTTCTGGACAAGCACCAAAATTCCTAAGAGAAATGAATGTTAATTCAGCTTTAGTATAATAATGCTTATATCTTTGTTTCTGCATACTATCTCCTTCCATAATCACTAAAAAAAAGATTATTAGGGATTGCCAAATGATTGTAAAGATTGGACCGCATGTTTCCGTGACGTCAGATTTGTGTGTAGTATACGAACTATAGAAAGCAGAAGCGACTTAATGATTTTTTAAAACCTTTGCTTATCTTCTTCAAACTGCAATTAATAATCAATCTTTGTTATAATTTTGTTAGGTTTTAAGATTTACACAGTTTAATGATTAATAATATTATAAACATTTGTATATTAAATATGAAATACGGTTTTACTGAATGTTCTTTTGGTTACCTACGGGCTTCCATATTTTGTTCGGTAAAAAGAGACAAACAAAATATGAGGGGGGGGGCTACAAAATGCTTAATATTTGTGCAATAATATTTTCAAATTGGTTTTAATCTGGTGATAAAATAGCTAACGAGAGTCAAGTTTTTTTTATTAAAACTTAATATTTAAAAAAAATTTAAACAACTAATTAAAAATCTATGTTGTAACGGAACATTTTGAAATAATGGAAATTTAATCTTTTAAAAATTAATTAATATTTACGAAGTTTCTTTTTCTTGGCAATTTAACTGATTATAGTATATATTAATTCGAAAAAACGCTATTAAAAACAAAACATAATATTAAGTTTATACCAATTTTTTAATTGCAACTTCAAGGTAAATTTTTGTTCAATATGTGTATTTACTTTTTACTTATTTGAACACGTATGTTTCATAATAAATAGAAATATCGATAGATTTAAATATATTTTGTTCGAATTTCGAAAAAATAAATATGGGGGGGGGCACGCACTAAAAAAAATATTTCCCCTCGTATATTTAACGAAAAATGCATTTTATATGTAATTTCATTCTAAAATGGATAAGTATCGAAAATTTCACGAAAATCTGGCCACTAGTTGATTTTTGCTAGATTTATTAAATACGGGTATGTTTTCACGTTCGGAATGTCTACTACATGAGAACGTTATTTTAAAGCGCCAATTATATAAACACAATTTTCGTCCGATGAAAAAGATTTGTCTGAATTATTACTGGCTTATTTTGCCCTTCTTTTAAATGGTACAAAAGTTATACTGACAGTATTAATTTATAATAAAGTTACATCGTGTTACATATAGGATGGGGTAATTACCCCACCCTATATGTAACACGTGTTGACTGTGGTGACTTTTGGCAGTCCCTAAAGATCGTTCAATCATGAAAGTTGAAAGGCAAATTAGCAGTATCAGAATTTTTGTAAGAATTTTTGACACCCCTAACACGAAACTGCGAATACAATATAAAAATCTCGTAATTTCTCTGTTAAAAGTGGGTTATTTATTTTCTTTATGGATTATACTTCCAAAATAAACTATTACAGTTGTTTTAAAAGTAATAAAAATATTTTTTTTTTTTTTTTAAACAGTAATGAATTTTCCGAACTCAATATTTTTAAATTTTTAAACTCAATATTTTTAAATTTTAAAATTTTAAAAATCTATCAAAATTTTTCTATTGATTCTATTTTTACGATATTTTCAGGGTCAATGTGAAATTTTATGTTCTTTCCAATAAACCGAATATAATATTTTAGACAAACGTTTTTTTTTTTTTATTCACGGTTCCCCCCCCCCAGTGTCTATTACAAAGAAAATACTTAATTTAGTCTCGGATAAGTACATAATTATTTACTCACAAATTGAAGAGAAAAGGTCAATACATAATATATTCAAATTTAAAAAAAAACGGACATCGTGTTCTTGTAGAATTTTACCTGTAAAGTTTGAAGTTTAAAACCTTTTTTTAAACCACGTTATTTGTTTTTTCTTTTTTCTTTTTTTTTTTTTTAATGGAACCTTGGTCCTTGCTCCTTTAATTGAAAAAAAAATTAGGGCTTGAATTACATTTTTCGAGGAGTTATAAGCTTGGAAAGACAGGGGGTCGAATAATTCACGCCTCCAATTTTGTAAATGTCTAAAAATAATTAATTTCGACTCGGATAAGTACATAATTATTTACTCACAAATTGAAGAGAAAAGGTCAATACATAATATATTCAAATTTAAAAAAAAACGGACATCGTGTTCTCGTCGAATTTTACCTGTAAAGTCCGAAGTTTAAAACCTTTTTAAAAAAAAAACACGTTTTTTTTTTTTTTTTTTTTTTTTTTTAAATGAAATCTTGGTCCTTGCTCCTTTAATTGAAAAAAAAAATTAGGGCTTGAATTGCATTTTTCGAGGAGTTATAAGCTTGGAAAAATGGGGTGGAATTATTCGCTATTTTCACAAAAAATTCTGATACTGCTAGCCAAACATTTCTTAAAGTTTCACCACGAATCATTTTGGGTTATGAACAAAATTAAAACACTAAATTGGGTTCTTATTTAAAATACCCTCTCTATTAAAAACAAAAATAAAATTCCTATGTACATATCCGTGACGAAATGAAAATACCATATTCTAAAAATGACATGAATTGATCAAGTAGCTTTATTTTTATAAAGAAAATTATTTTTAAATGATTAATGGAAATTCGTAGGCATTACAACATAAACATAGGAATTATCTCCCTTGTATTTTTTTTTTTTTTTTTTTTTTTTTTTCGAGATGGTCACTTTTGGGATATTGATAAAATTCGATTTTCTTATTTAAGAACAAAACTATTTTATCAGTTTACATGCTTTTGAGAATTTTGTCACGGATTTGTGCATCAAATGTTTCTCTATTTTTTTTTTGTTCTTAATATAGGGGAATTCTGGACAAAAAAAAAAAACATATGCTAATCTAAGATTAGTAATCTTAGACTAACTACAGAAATTTGTTCAGTAATTAAAAATTTAGATGTCCGCTTTTAGATTAATTTTCAAAAATTACTTTCTAATTGACAGCTTAAAGACTTCCGAAATATTTTGGAATTTCCAAGTCATTTTCTTTCTATAAATAATGGATCAAAATGGCCGACGTGTTTATTATATAATGGTCGTCTAAAATTCGAATGACTTTAAAACCTTTAAACTGACGATTCAAAAATGTAATTACAGTTTGGAATTTACATTTAAAAAAAGTACCAGGTTTATTTGTGTTTCTGAAATAACTATTCACACACGCGCCCGTCGTATTAAAGAAACTACCATTGATATATTTGAGAAACAATCAATTAAATTGACGAATAAATCGCGGTAAAAAAAAAAAAAAATGAAGAGAAAAAAAGCCCCATGCCATCACTGTTGAATATAAAATGGCCATCTCCTTAAAAAAACATGAAAAGTAAAAAAACAAAATTGAAACAAAATGGCAGAGTTATTTCCCTTGATTCTCAGCTGATCGCAAGTCATGTGATGAGGAAAATAATTGTTTTATTTTTTTTTTTTTCGCGAAAGTCATGTGAGCAAACCTTGTCTTGTAATAGCAGTTACAATAGTAGTGTAATAAATAATTCCAAAATATAAATACTTTTGAGTTCCGTTTTGAATTCAGATATAAAAGAAACAGGTTTCCACCAACTTTTCTTTTGCAAGAAATAAAAATCAAAAAGGGGGGGAAAAAAAAAAAAAAAAAAAGAGAAAACTGTTCATTTTTCCTTAATTTTAACCGTCTACCCTCGCGTTAAAAAAATCAAGACAAAGTTGCTATTATTTAGGAAGAGAAGAAGCGTAGGGAGAAAATAAAGAGACAAATGAGAAAAGTGGGAGGAGAAAAGTATGATACTAGATGAAAATAAAACTGGATGAGAGAGAGAGAGAGAGAAGAAAAACAGAGAGAGAGAGAGAGAAGAAAAACAGAGAGAGAGAGAGAGAAGAAAAGCAGAGAGAGAGAGAGAGCAGAGAGAGAGAGAGAGAGAGAAGAAAAGCAGAGAGAGAGAGAAGAAAAGCAGAGAGAGAGAGAGAAGAAAAGCAGAGAGAGAGAGAAGAAAAGCAGAGGGAGAGAGAGAGAAGAAAAGCAGAGGGAGAGAGAGAGAGAGAGAGAGAGAAAAGAAAATCAGAGAGAGAGAGAGAGAGAGAAGAAAAGCAGAGAGAGAGAGAGAAGAAAAGCAGAGAGAGAGAGAGAAGAAAAGCAGAGAGAGAGAGAGAGAAGAAAAGCAGAGAGAGAGAGAGAGAGAGAGAAGAAAAGCAGAGAGAGAGAGAGAGAGAAGAAAAGCAGAGAGAGAGAGAGAGAGAAGAAAAGCAGAGAGAGAGAGAGAGAGAAGAAAAGCAGAGAGAGAGAGAGAGAGAGAGAAGAAAAGCAGAGAGAGAGAGAGAAGAAAAGCAGAGAGAGAGAGAGAAGAAAAGCAGAGAGAGAGAGAGAAGAAAAGCAGAGAGAGAGAGAGAGAGAAGAAAAGCAGAGAGAGAGAGAGAGAGAGAGAAGAAAAGCAGAGAGAGAGAGAGAGAGAAGAAAAGCAGAGAGAGAGAGAAGAAAAGCAGAGAGAGAGAGAAGAAAAGCAGAGAGAGAGAGAAGAAAAGCAGAGAGAGAGAGAAGAAAAGCAGAGAGAGAGAGAAGAAAAGCAGAGAGAGAGAGAAGAAAAGCAGAGAGAGAGAGAGAGAAGAAAAGCAGAGAGAGAGAGAGAGAAGAAAAGCAGAGAGAGAGAGAGAGAGAGAAGAAAAGCAGAGAGAGAGAGAAGAAAAGCAGAGAGAGAGAGAAGAAAAGCAGAGAGAGAGAGAGAAGAAAAGCAGAGAGAGAGAGAGAAGAAAAGCAGAGAGAGAGAGAGAGAAGAAAAGCAGAGAGAGAGAGAGAGAGAAGAAAAGCAGAGAGAGAGAGAGAGAGAAGAAAAGCAGAGAGAGAGAGAGAAGAAAAGCAGAGAGAGAGAGAGAAGAAAAGCAGAGAGAGAGAGAAGAAAAGCAGAGAGAGAGAGAGAGAAGAAAAGCAGAGAGAGAGAGAGAGAGAGAGAAGAAAAGCAGAGAGAGAGAGAGAGAGAGAGAAGAAAAGCAGAGAGAGAGAGAGAGAGAGAAGAAAAGCAGAGAGAGAGAGAGAGAGAGAGAAGAAAAGCAGAGAGAGAGAGAGAGAGAGAGAGAAGAAAAGCAGAGAGAGAGAGAGAGAGAGAGAGAAGAAAAGCAGAGAGAGAGAGAGAGAGAGAAGAAAAGCAGAGAGAGAGAGAGAGAAGAAAAGCAGAGAGAGAGAGAGAGAGAGAAGAAAAGCAGAGAGAGAGAGAGAGAAGAAAAGCAGAGAGAGAGAAGAAAAGCAGAGAGAGAGAAGAAAAGCAGAGAGAGAGAGAGAGAGAGAAGAAAAGCAGAGAGAGAGAAGAAAAGCAGAGAGAGAGAAGAAAAGCAGAGAGAGAGAAGAAAAGCAGAGAGAAAGAGAGAGAAGGAAAAGAGATAGAAAGAGAGAGAAGGAAAAGAGATAGAAAGAGAGAGAAGGAAAAGAGATAGAAAGAGAGAGAAGGAAAAGAGATAGAAAGAGAGAGAAGGAAAAGAGGTAGAAAGAGAGAGAAGGAAAAGAGATAGAAAGAGAGAAAAGGAAAAGAGATAGAAAGAGAGAAAAGGAAAAGAGATAGAAAGAGAGAAAAGGAAAAGAGATAGAAAGAGAGAAAAGGAAAAGAGATAGAAAGAGAGAAAAGGAAAAGAGATAGAAAGAGAGAAAAGGAAAAGAGATAGAAAGAGAGAAAAGGAAAAGAGATAGAAAGAGAGAAAAGGAAAAGAGAGAGAGAGAAAAGGAAAAGAGAGAGAGAGAGAAAAGGAAAAGAGAGAGAGAGAG
Source organism: Euprymna scolopes (assembly GCF_053919585.1). NCBI lineage: Eukaryota > Metazoa > Mollusca > Cephalopoda > Sepiida > Sepiolidae > Euprymna > Euprymna scolopes. Next base: position 78,346,509 of record NC_136508.1, on the reverse strand, counting down.
AAAAGGAAAAGAGAGAGAGAGAAAAGGAAAAGAGAGAGAGAGAAAAGGAAAAGAGAGAGAGAGAGAAAAGGAAAAGAGAGAGAGAGAGAGAAAAGGAAAAGAGAGAGAGAGAGAGAAAAGGAAAAGAGAGAGAGAGAGAGAAAAGGAAAAGAGAGAGAGAGAGAGAAGGAAAAGAGAGAGAGAGAGAGAAAAGGAAAAGAGAGAGAGAGAGAGAGAAAAGGAAAAGAGAGAGAGAGAGAGAGAAAAGGAAGAGAGAGAGAGAGAGAGAGAGAAAAGGAAAAGAGAGAGAGAGAGAGAAAAGGAAAAGAGAGAGAGAGAGAGAAAAGGAAAAGAGAGAGAGAGACAGAGAGAGAAAAGGAAAAGAGAGACAGAGAGAGAAAAGGAAAAGAGAGACAGAGAGAGAAAAGGAAAAGAGAGACAGAGAGAGAAAAGGAAAAGAGAGACAGAGAGAGAAAAGGAAAAGAGAGACAGAGAGAGAAAAGGAAAAGAGAGACAGAGAGAGAAAAGGAAAAGAGAGACAGAGAGAGAAAAGGAAAAGAGAGAGAGAGAAAAGGAAAAGAGAGAGAGAGAAAAGGAAAAGAGAGAGAGAGAAGGAAAAGAGAGAGAGAGAAGGAAAAGAGAGAGAGAGAAGGAAAAGAGAGAGAGAGAGAAGGAAAAGGGAGAGAGAGAGAAGGAAAAGAGAGAGAGAGAAGGAAAAGAGAGAGAGAGAGAAGGAAAAGAGAGAGAGAGAAGGAAAAGAGAGAGAGAGAGAAGGAAAAGAGAGAGAGAGAGAGAAGGAAAAGAGAGAGAGAGAAGGAAAAGAGAGAGAGAGAAGGAAAAGAGAGAGAGAGAAGGAAGAGAGAGAGAGAGAAGGAAGAGAGAGAGAGAGCGAGAAGGAAAAGAGAGAGAGAGAAGGAAAAGAGAGAGAGAGAAGGAAAAGAGAGAGAGAGAAGGAAAAGAGAGAGAGAGGAGGAAAAGAGAGAGAGAGGAGGAAAAAAGAGAGGAGGAGGAAAAAAGAGAGGAGGAGGAAAAAAGAGAGGAGGAGGAAAAAAGAGAGGAGGAGGAAAAAAGAGAGGAGGAAAAAAGAGAGGAGGAAAAAAGAGAGGAGGAAAAAAGAGAGGAGGAAAAAAGAGAGGAGGAGGAAAGAGAGGAGGAGGAAAGAGAGGAGGAGGAAAGAGAGAGAGAGAAAGAGAGAGAAAGAGAGAGAGAGAGAGAAAAAAAGAGAAGAGAAAAAGAGAAAGCGAAAAAAGAGAAAAAAAGGAGAGAAGGGAGAAAGAGAGAGAAAAGAAAAAGAGAAAGAAAAGGAAGAAAGAAAGAGATACACTAAACTTTGGCCGTTAGCAAACGACCAGTTAGCATCAGATATAAATTCCCACGTTTTTTTAAATTTACTTAGTGTAATGAATGAATGTGTGAATGTAGGACTGACATGAAATTCTTAATGATAAACTAAAATGACTGAAAAATGATCTGAAATGACTTAAATAAATAAAAAGTAAATGATTTAGAATGACTTTAATGAACTTAAGGATGAATTAAATGACCTTAAGAATGACTTTTATATCACAAAAAAAAAAAAAAAAAAAAAAAAAAAGAAAAAAGGTGATTAGTAGGACTCTCCCAACCGTTCCACTAGGTTTGTAAAAGGAACTCCGCTTCTGCGGGTCAGTCTCTAAGTGGGGATGCCCTCTAGATGGGGGTGAATGGAGAAAAGAAAATTTTGTGGGTAAGGAATGGGAGTTAGTTTGTATTTCTTTCTCTCCAAAATGGGTGAAATTTAGAGGAGGGGGTGAAAACAAAAATTGCAAGAAGGAGGGGGTGGGGATCTTGGAGGCTTCCTAATCGGGGAGGGATGGAACACACACTCAGCTAGCTGAGAGGCTACTTGTTTAATTTTACTCTACGGAACTGCACGTTCCACACCTAGGCAGGGAATACATATTCAAATTTGGCTCCTCTTCGTACACACAGACTTGCTACAATGTATCCATCTTCTGTCAAATGCCGCGCGATGCAGCCTTCTTATATCACATCTGATCTTCACCCGTAGTTGGTGTTTAAAGAAAGCGATCAGATCCTGATCAGAAAAAGACCCCCCCCCCCGGCAACCTTGCAGACGCAACGTCCAAATCACCATTCTCACCACGGCCAGGATCGTAACGTAGACCATTTGTCTTTCCCGGTCCCATGGCGGCCTCACGTTGTCCACGACACTGGATACGGTAATTGGGCGAGGATGCTCAGGATCGATGCGAGCTGTCACCTTGCTGACATACGACCAGTACCGGCGGAGTTTGTGGCAATCGAAGAAAGCCAAAAAGGCCAAGAAAAACTTAAAAAGTTAAGAACAGCATCTATTAACAATAGACCTTTGATCTTAACCAAAAAGGCCAAACACAAAAGTGTTACGGACAGACCGACGGAGTGACTTATAGAGTCGCTTGCACGGGCTAAAAAAGATATGTGACTAAGAGTGGGAGGTAACGTTTTCATTCCTTCATTCAAAACTAGAAAACATTGACCAGTGCTTCTGCATCATAATTCAATAACTAAAAACTGCATTTTAAGTAAAAACACTATTATGTAACTATGTGTCATATCGAAATTAGTAAAATTCCAAACATTACAAAAAAATGATAAAAAAAAAAATCTGCTAGAACTGTTTTTTTTTTGTTTTTTTTAAACAAAAAATAATTATCAATTCGCTATTTACTAATTTAAAATACTAGGTACGGGCAAAATGAATGCCGATGCTTAAAATGTAGAAACATTTTGACCCCTCTCTTTATTTAAAAATTCACCAAAAATCAGGAAATCACTCAATTTTAATGAAATTTTCAGTATTTATCAAATAATGATCGATGAATATAATGAACTAATTATTTTTATTTAAATCTTAATGAAAATGTATTATTCTGTTTAAACAAAAAATACCTTTACTAAAGTTATGGTTTTCAGTAGTAAATAAAAAACACAAGAATTTATTTTTGCTTTTTTTATGTAAATAAAGCATCGTAATTTGTAACAATAAAATAAAAATAATTTTTACAGGAACATTATGAAAAAAGCCCCTGAAGTCCGTATTAATGAAATCGATATAACTTGAAGAAAAATTAATTTCTCGAACTACCAATATTATCATTGAATGAAGCATTATTTAATATTTTCACACAAAAAATTATAATTGCAAAAATTATTTCTACTTTTTTTTACGCTTACATTTTTAACGTAATCTTTACATGTAAGATTCTAATATTTCCATTGCACGCAAGAACGTATAATTATCAACGTAAAATAATGTTCATATAATCTTGGAAAATAATGTAAAAAAAAAAAAAAAAACCAAAAAACAGGAACATAGAAAAATAATTTAATTAAAAAATGGCAAAAATTATACGAACGTTCCATGTTGGTAAGTACGGATGCTCAGACTTGAAAAGAAAACAGGTCTGTTTTGCCCACCCTCCTCCTCTTTTCAGCTACATGCCTGTTTGTGTTTATGAACTTTAAATTTCACGTAAAGATTATGATAAATTTTAACATAAGTCTGTATTTTTTTAGTTTATAATTTTTTCAATGATTATAAATTGTTTTCTTAACCAATTGTAATTCTGTATTAATATTAATAAATAATGGTATTAACTTTTTTTTTTTTTTTTCAAAGAATAAATTGTCAGTAGTATAATTAATGAATTTAATTAACTTTTCTGCATTTTTAAATGAAGGAAGGAGGGTCTGTGACTAAAAAAAAAAAGTCGCTCGATATGCCAGAATAATGTTAAATAAAGACATAAATTATGTCTAATTTGTCCTTCCATACATATTTGAATATTGCCGCCAGAGTTTTTTTTGGATACGATAAACAAGTCTTGTTCCAACCAGTAATATATTTTTGGATAATTATTACTTTTTTTAGCAAAAGTACATTTATTGTATTAATTATCTTAAGACTTTATCTTAAGACTTTATCTTAATACTTAACTTGGAAATAATTCCACAAAACTTATATTTTCCTTGCCAGAAAAATGTAAATTCAATTTTTGTCATAATGAATTTTTATGTGAAATCTAGGGTTTTTCAGATTTGAGATAAAATTATTCCATGTATTTTTTATTTCACACACTTTTTTCTTTGAGAAATTATTTTTTTTTTTACGGCATATCAACCCTTTTCATGTTATTTAATACAGAATCCAGTGATTTTGAAGAATCATTTTTTAATAGAGTATGTTTGTTTTTGATTTTTTTTTTGTGTTGGCTTCTATTTAACCCATAGTTGGGACCCTAACAGGTACTACCACTCTGGGTCAGAGTGGACCTGGGAGCAATGGCAATTAAAGGGTGGCTGCACACTCCCTAAAGCCCGCAAGCTGGAACCTCACCATCGAATATAGTTTAAGGTCATATCTAGGACCGTTGTATAAAGGGTTCTTTTTAGAATTTTTTATATAGACCAATTTTTTTAAGATATGAGAGTATGGTGATTTAAATATATTCTGTTTTTCATATGATTAGGGTCAGGATGGAGTTTCCTTGTTTTAAATCTTTTGATATATTTCAGTTCTTTTAGGAATTTAAAGATATTTTCTGCATTGTTGTATTTGAATAGGTTTTTCATATTATTAGCGTTGAAGAGGAGGTTCGTTCTTAGGTTAGTTAGTGCTTTGCATTCTATAAGGATGTGTATAACTGTAAGAGGTGTTTGGCATGTGTTGCATTTTGGTTGTAGTTCTTTTTTCAGAATAAAGGAGTGTGTGAGGTTGGTGTGTCCTATACGAAGGCGGGATAGGACAACTTGTTTCTTCCTGGATTTTCTAAGGGTGGGGGTGTATTTGTTTACTTTGGTTTTTATTTGAAATAGTTCGTTGTAGGTGTTTTGATTCCATTCCTGTTGCCATTTATTTTGAAGAAACTCATTTATTTTAGGCTTCAGGTCTGTGAATGGTATTTTTATATTATCTGGGGTTAGTTTGAGGGCAGATTTTGCTGCTTTATCGGCTTTTTCATTAGCTTTTTCACCTATGTGGCCAGGGGTCCAACATAAGAGAATTTCTTTATTGTTGGCCATAGTGTTTAGATTACATAGGAGTTTTACTATAAGGGGGTTTTCCAATCTTTTATTTTTCAGTGATTCTAGAACTGATCGTGAGTCCGATAATAAATTTTTGGTAACTGCTGTTTTGGATGATTTCAAGAGCTAGATTTATGGCGTAAGCTTCAGCTGAAAATATTGAACTTTCTGATGGTAGTGCTTTCTTTAGGGTTTTTATGTTTGATACTGCTGCTCAGACTTCTTTCTTTGTCTTTAGATCCGTCAGTGTATATAACATGTTTTGGGTATTTTTTGAGAATGTTATAAATTTCCTCTTGATATATGCTTGGGTGTGTTTTTGCTTTTTGAAGTTCTTTTAGGCTAAGGTTTACGTTTGGAGTTTTTATTTTCCATGGAGGGATGTTTGGAATTAGAAAGTTATGTATGTTAGTAGTGATGAGAAATTAACTTTAACCTATAATCTTTCAAATACAATAAAAAAGTACTTGAAAATTTAAAAAATTATTATGATTAACTGGCGTTAAAAACCATGCACCCCCTACAGAAGTAGCCATTAAATCGCCTGTACCTATAAAATACTGTGCAGTGAAAACAAGGGAGATAAGTCAGTTTGTCACACAAATTAGACTAGGCCTCTAAAACTGCATTATTTGATAAATTTTATTTTTTCTTGTAATTATTTTTCTACAATCATTTTTCGTAATTTTTGGAACGTAATTACATAACTGTTTTTACTTAAAATGCATTTTTGGATACTGTATTATAATGTACGAGCACCCATTTACTCTTCATAGCTATCTATTTATTCACTTACTGATAAAGATTACTTATTTTTAAAAGAATTGGTGCAAGTTCATAACCTCTTCCCCCTCCCATGGAGAAAAAAAAAAAACAAAAAAAAAAAAAATCAAAACTAAAAATTTTTTATGGTCTAAGTACCCATGAAAACATCATATACCAAGAAAAAAAAGATCAAATTAGATTTCTGAATTTTTAAGATGAGGATTATTTGGATTCATAACTCATGAGGACAGTAGTCTAATGTATACAAATATGAATCAAACTGTTTTATTTAATAATAATAATAATAAAAAACGTTTTACAGTTATTTATTGGTTGCAGAGTGTGCATGTAGGTGTTTCTTCAGCTTTGATCAGATAGGAGTGGGTCAGTTTTCTATGTCTAATTCGAATTCTGTTTAATATGATCACTTCACTTCATCCCTATGTTTTTTTTTGTTTTCGTTTTGAATTGGTGTTCATGTCATTTGTTCTTTGTGCATGTGTTCCACGGTTTTTGTTGTTTGTTTTCCTGGAATTATTTATTTATTTTTTTTTTTAAGTTTGTATATGGGATTTTAATTTTTATTTGATTTGTTGATTTGTGACTTCTCTAGCTAGTTTGTTTGCTTTTTCATTTCTAGGGATACCAACATGACTTGGTATCCAAGCTATTACAATTATTTTATCTGTTTCGGTTATTTTGTTGCATTCTTGTATCATTTCTGTGATGAAAGGGGGTTTGCTTTTTCACTCTTTTAGGGTCATGATTACAGGATAAAGATACACACAGACACATATATATATATATAATGAATTTTTGTTGTTTTTGATGCATTTGAGTGTCACTTAATGGCTTGTAATTCAGCTGTACATATGTCATTGGGCAGTTGTATTTGGTATTGGCTTTGTTTTTGGATCTAGATGCAAATATCTCTCTGTATTCTGGATATTTTTTTAGTTCTTTATAGTTGATTCTGTTTATCAAATCGTTTGTATTGTTTTTCTTGAATTTGATAAGTATTAAGTCAATATCTGGCTTATTTAATGTTCATGGTGGTTAGTTGTTGTTTTTTTGTGTGGCTATATTGTCAGGTTTTTTCATTGATTTGGCATATTGCTTCCTTAATTCTGTGTCCAAAAGAGGGTATGTTTTTTGGTTTATATGAATTGTGAAAAGGTTGTCTCATATGTTGGGTTTCCGAGATTGCTTTGCAGTTTTATTGTGTATTGTATAGTTAGTTTTACCCATCTTAAGTGTAAATGTAGTTCATAGGCTTTCCATTGGTGTGGTTCGATAGGCTTCCAGGCTAAGTCTCAAACCTTGATTCTATATAGTTAGTAAGGTTTGCAAGTGAAGCTGTATCTGGCACAATTGTAGTCTACTTTAGATCTGATATGTGTATGATATATTTTTAGCATCGTAACCTGGTCAGCTTAAAGTCTAGTTTAGATATCATTTTTCAGATGTTTATTGCTTTTAAGCATTTTTATTTTAAGTTACTAATATGCACCTTGAAGTTTAGCTTATCGTCAAAAGTGATTCCTAAGAATTTGTTATGGTCTACTAAAGATATTAGTTGTCCATCTAGTTTGAATTGTGAGTCCAGGTAGTATATTTGTCTTCCGCAGAAGTGGATGCATGTGGTTTTGCTTTTGATAGTTTAAATCCATTTTGCATTTGTCATTCTACAGTTGGCATGTTTGATGATGAACGAGTAATTGAGAAATGGTCAACAAATAGTGTTTTTTCAAATCCTATATTAATGGTTTTAGTTATATCGTTGATTCTAATTGGAAACAGAGAAATGGATAGTACACTACCCTGTGGTATTGGTCTGATGTTGTGTTTCGCAAGCATACTTTATATGTTCTGTAAAAAAGGAATTCTTGGATAAACAATGTCAGGTTTCCTCTGAAACATTGTGAATATCTCTCAGAATTCCGTACCTCCATGTAGTATTATATGCTTTCTCCAAATCAAAAAAGAATAGAGACTACATAGTGATTTCTTATTTGACCATTTTGAATGAATATTTCTGGTTGGATAAGCTGGTTGTTAATTTTGTCTGGATAAGATGTATTTTTCTAGATGCCATATTGACCATCTTTTCCATTGTTTTACAACTTGTTAGAGCAATGGGATAAGGATTAGTAGGGTTGGAGGGCTCCTTTCCTGGCTTAGGAATTGGGATGATATTGAATTTGAGGCAGTGTTTCGGGAGGTTGTCGGACCACCATATCTTGTTAATGATCTGCAGAAAAATGTTGAGGGAAATGCCTGGCAGGGGTTTCAATAATTCATAATGTATATCACCTGAACCAGTAGCTGTGTCTTTGCTTTTATGTATAACGGTTTTACGTTCTGTTATAGTAAATGAGAAATTGTAGTATTCATTACTGTTGGATGTGAAATGGAGTTTCTTTCTGTATTATTTTAACAGTTTTGGAATTTAGAGGAGCAGTGGCTGGATAAGGAGTTTTGGCTAAATTCAGTTGTGATTAGTTTTGTGATTTTTCTTATCTATGATTTGTCTTCCATTTGGTGAGGTTATATAGCTTGTTTTTGTGTTTTGAGTTTTTTTTTTAGTTATCTTTCTTTCACTTTCAAACAACATTACATAAAAACCAACCTCTAAAAATACCAACAAGCCCAAGCAAAAGCTAGCTATATCATTAAAAAAAATATCTGGCAAAATTATATCTTTAAACTAAACACTCCACCAAAAAAACATGGGAGATAATATCCCATGCTTTTTTGTAGTGTTTAGTTTAGAGATATAATTTTACCTGATTTTTTTTTTTATGATACAGCTAGCTTTTGCTTGGGCTTGTTGGTATTTTTAGAGGTTGGTTTTTATGTGATGTTTGAAAGTCTTTAATAGCTGACGTTGTGCCTGTGCCTGGGTGAAGGCATGTGTGTTTTGTTATGACATATTTCGGATGATTCTAGTAGTGACTCACTAATTTTTTACAGTTTGGTTGATATTTTTGCATCCTCACATTTTGCTGTGAGCATTGAAGTCCCCATTAAAATGAAAGGGGTAGGGAGTTGTGCTATGAGGTTTTCTATTTCAATTTTATCTAGTTTGTATTTAGGGTGGATGCAGATTGAATAGTTGTTTGATGGAATAAAGCTTTCATTGTTACTGTTGGAAGGTTTGTTTATGTGTTATCTGGTATCATATTTTATTTCTTCATAGATTGGTTTTGCATCTCTTCTTTTTAGCAATTTGTTATAGTTAGTTTTTTTTTTTTTTTTTTTTTTTTTTTTTTTTAAACCTGCCTCCATTATCTCTAGTTTTAAATTTGTTCTGGTCTGTAGTTCTTGTTCTTGATGCAGAGCATTTTTTTTTTTTTTTTGTGACTAGTTTTTAGTTTTAGAATGGTTTGTGAGGGGTTTAGTTCTTTTCTTTCCTGGGATGTATTTGGTGATTATTTATTAGGTTTTGGGATGTTGTTAGTTCCTGTGATATTTTTATTTGGGAGTTATGTTTGGATTTTGGAATCTGATGAGGTTTTACTTTTGGTTGTGCGTTGTTTTCAAATACTGTTAGAGTTGATGGTAGTGGTTGTTATTAGGTGGTTTCTAATGTTTCAATTAGTTCTTAGAATAACTTTATTCGGGTTGTGATTTTTTTAAGTTCTCTTTTTCTTTTTTTGTTGTATTTGCATACAATTTATTTGAGTTTGTTAAGGGGTTGATTAAATGATCTTTCTGGCTTCAGTGAAGCATTGTCTTTTTATATATTTTATTTCATTTATTCTTTTTCTTTGATCCAGTTTCAGCAGAGAGGTGAGTATACTGGGTGATTTTCTTCACAGTTTATACATTTTGTTTCCTTGGCACTGTTTCCTGGTGTTCATTGCTGCCACATTTTTGGCATACTGCTTTTTTGGTGCAGTATTCTTGGTAATGGTCTCGTGAAGTGGTCTCAGGATACAAGTTTCTATTTTTATATCAATATCCCAATTTTGACTTCAGTTGGTGGGATGGGAGTGTTGAAGGTGTATTAGTATTTCTCACATTTTTTTTTATGGAGGATTTACTGTTATTAGGGCTTGTCATTAGCAGATTTATGAGGATGGGTCTTTCTGACAGAGCCCATCATCTAGTGGAATGTTACAGATTGGCAACTACTTTGCATCAGAGTCACCAGAATCTCATTCTAGAGCATTATGAGTCACCATCTATAGCCAACAGGTGCCTCCATTGAGAAACTTTTACTTTCTGCAAGGAGGCAGTTGGTGTAATCTGAAGCTCTATTAACAGGACCTATTTAAGGTATGGATTTGGTTTGACTTAGGTGTCTTGTTCTATGACACATAAGCTATTTCCAGGTTCAGCCATTTTGGTAAAAGTTCTTCAAGCTTCTTAAATCCTTAAACCTCAGCTCATAATGTTTAGCTTGGTTGTTTTACATCGTATAACTCTTCCTGGGCCACTCAATGCAGAATTTGATTATTTTGGTGCAAGTTTTTATACTTTAAAGTTCCTTATGCCTTCAAACACCCATCTACGATATTTGATCGGCTGGTTTTGTAGAATAAAATAAAGTAAAGGAAAGTAAAGGAAATTGTCGTTTTTGGTTTTGCAGAACATGATTAAGTTTTGCAAAGATAAACTTTAATGTATGGTGCATTTGTGTCAGGAAGCCAATATCTTTGGACAACCTGATCTGGTAGTACTAGAGCATGATGTTGAGTTGTAATTTGGCCGATGTAATAGCGTACAGACAATTAGCATCTCACTGACAGGCACAAGTAGACTGTGCCAAAAAGACATCACACCTATCCTGTTCTATTCTCACACCAGAAGCATACAGAAGAGACGGGACTCCAGGATATCAGATTTTGTTTGTGACAAAAGTTAGCGGACCTTGTAAGTCTCTTTACATTCTAGTAATCCTTTCAAATAAAGATGTTTGGTGTTTTTTTTTATGAAAGATGGTGACCTCTTTCTAATTCAATATGCAAGTACAGTTAGATACATCCAGACATGGCCAAATCTAACAATGACATTTTTCATCTGGATGTTCTTCTAAACCAATCATCTCCCAATTAAAGCACCATTCCTGGCTGGAGAGAAAGACTCAAGTAAATCTGAGAAGAACTCTTGATCTTCTTGATGGGAAAAACATTCAGTTTAGAATATTATGAATTGCATTATCAAATGGATTTTTATATGTATCTTTTTCTTTTTTTTTTTTTTTGAAAAAGATAAAATTTCTTTAATTGAATAAAATAAGTTTTAAGAATTGAAAGTCATTTTGGATTGTCTCCTTTTTCTTTTAATATAATTCTTTTGAAAATGAAAACAAAAAGTACTTCCGGTGAGTTAAAACACACTTATGACCTCATTTTTAGTAGATATGGAAGTTTAAAACATACAAACAATCCAACATTGGATAAAAAACACACACGCAATTCACGGATACCTCAAAACAAAATGAAATTGAAAATTACCTCATTGGAACCAGCAAAGAGAGGCTCACCCGTGTGCATCTCAACTAAGATACATCCGAGACTCCACATATCGATAGCCAGGTCGTATGGGATTCCTAATAACACTTCCGGTGATCGGTAGAAACGACTTTGAATATATTGGTAAATCTAACAAACAGAAAAAAAAAAAAAAAAGACTTGATGTAATAACTTGGATCATAAAAAAAGGTTGTTTAAAAAAATTGGGATTTTAGTAAAGGTTATTTTTTTTTTTTTTTTTAGCGGTGGCAAACTTTAAAATAAATCATAAAACAATACCCGATTTATTTCAATTTTTAACATTTATAATTTAAATACAATTTCACTTGTTTTTATCATTTTGGTACTTATACAGAGGAAGTATGATGCTGAAATAATAGCATTATTTAGAAACCTGTATTTACTTATTTGTGGACTGTTATCCTCATCTTCATAGTTGTTGTTTCACGTTTCAGCCACGTCGTCCTCTGACCTTCTTCAAGTGATATAAAACAACAACTATGAAGATGACGATGTCATAGAAATGGATGTCCACAAATAAATAAATACAGAAATTACTCATCTCAAAGGATTCCAATAAAACAAAATAATAAAATTATTTAGAAATCTGTTCTAAACATGGAGGGGGGGGGTTGTAACTATTCTGTACTTTCATCTCACAATTTCAAGAAACTTAAAACTTGAATTTAACTTAAAAATACTATAAAAAAAAATAGCATGGTACCATCTCTGCATAAGCACCATTATTTCTTTTAGAAACATAGTTTTAGTAAATCAAAAGTTTAGGAGCAATGTGGAAACTCATTTATTTGGTGTAAAGAAGCTTTATTGAAAAGAAAATGGAACTTATATCTTGATTCTTCCATTTTGCTCAAGATCTTCTTCCATATTTTAATTCATCTTCTGTATGTATATAACTGCTCAATATTCTAGAACTTTGCAGTAGTATAAAATATACACTTATCGCAAATATTTTATTCCATCGAAGGTATTCGTCAGACTAACAGTTAACCTGGCAAATTCTCATAGTAGAAACAAACAAACATTTGTGTAGCTCACTTGCTATAAATGTGTTTTGACACTATTAAATAAAGGCACACAAATGTTTATACACTTGCAGAATATTATGGTTTGTTCTTTAAAATAAAAAACAGTATTTTTTATGTGCAAAAAGAAATTTAATGTCTATTTAATCAGTAAAAAGCATAAAAATATGCATTAGTTTGTTTTAACACAAAAGTTGTGGTTTTAAGATTGAAGGAAATAAAATAACAAATAAAATAATTTATAAAATTAGAGGAAAGATCGATTTTTATTTTAAAAACTTAGAAAGACAGCCATAAATGTAATCATGTTAGTAGTAACTAAAATTTTGTAAAAATCTTTTATTATCGACAGTCTGATTGTTTGACAGATCTTGCTTGCTAGAACTTCAGACCATGACATTTTTCAGTGCAAAAGCTTGAATCTATATTCACAATGGTCACATTATTGTGCTCTGTGTGGCATGTGGCTCTATCCTGCTGAAACCACATGATGAATTGCCAAACCAAGCTGAACTAAAAATAACCGATAGTTTCCAAATCTGCAATTAAAAATATTTAAAGTTTGTCACCTCTAAGAACCCCCCCCCCCAAAAAAAAACAAAAAAACTATACAATTGTGAATTGTTATGATTGTAGAGGAAGGGTGGATGATGGGTGGGTGCTTTAGAAAAAGTTAATTACAGAGGCTCAAATTAGATCTATTTAGTCTAGAAAGAGGTGTAAAGAATAATTTAGCAATAATAAGAAATCATATAAACAGAGAGTAAAGACATACAGTGTGAAGATGTAGGAAATTGAAACCTGACCAATGACGGTTGAGAACATGTATTGTATGGAGAGAAATAATAGAATGATACGATGGATGTGTGATGCGAGTCTTAAAGACAGATACAGATCTGATGACCTCAGAGGAAGATTAAATCTGGACAGTATCGAGAAGTGTGTGTAGAACAGGAAACTTTGTTGATATGGTCACATTGAAAAAAATGGATGAAAGTTCTTTGGTTAGTAAACGTAGATCAATTGAGGTAGCAGGTTTCAGAAGGTCTAGGAAAATGTGGGAGGAAGTGATACAGATGGGGTTTGTAAGCAAGATGGATAAATAAAGCCCTGACCAGAGGTAGGTTAGTTCAAAAGTCAATTGACTAGAGGCAACATTATCTGCTCTTTTTGACTTCCAGTTTTTGCTGTCCATTAGAACAGATATGAATTAGATATGGGCAAGATATGAGCTTTTACATTATCATTAGAGGGAGGGATCATATTTTGCTTGTCACTGTTGTCCCGTTTACAGAGCAGAAACTGGGAGTCAAAATGAGCAAACAATCTTGATTTTAACCATGCAATTTTTTCAAAGCCATCTAACACATACCAGCTTGCAAGACTAATGATAATGATGATGATGATGCATGCAAGAAACGGAAATTGAAACCCCAAAAAACGAATTAATGACTTTTGGGAAACTTAAGAATGTGGTTTGGTTATATTATAGCTTTGTCACATTAGCAAGTGATAGGAGATGCAAAGCCACTTACCCTTTGTCCTAACTGACATGAGCTGCCAAAGTCAACAATTTTTATAGCACTGCGTTTTGGGTTACACAGGAGAATATTTTCAGGTTTCAAGTCACAATGGATGATGTTCAGCTCGGGTGTCGCAAGGAACAGCAATGCGGTGCACAACTGCTGAGCAAACTTGCGTGTTAAGTTCAGGGACACGCCCCGGAAATTGGTGTTTCGTAACAAATCGTACAAATTGTAAGACAACAGCTCGAACACTAGGCACAAGTGGTTTCGGAACATAAAATGCCTTTTCAGTTTCACTGGAAAGAAAGCAAAAAAAAAAAAAAAAAAAAATGTTTAATAAATATTGGTTTACAAATAATCGACAACAACAAATAAAACATTGTCATTTTTTTCATAATCACAATACCATGAAAATATTTTCAATCTGAATATGTCAACAAGTGTAAAGTCTTGGACTATTGTGCAATTTAATAAATAGTTTTGATTCTTGTCTAAAATTCAACCTAATTAAAAACAAAAATACAGAAAAATCTTTATGATGTAAGTACTTGTTATGGAATGAAAATGTCATATTCCAAAAATCATATGAATTGATCAAGTAGTTTTATTAAGAAAAAAAAAAAAAAAAATCTCAAACAAGGGAGATAACAATAATTCATACTTACTATATGTTGTAATGCGTACAAATTCCCACTAATTGCTTTAAAATGATTTTCTTTATAAAAATAAAAGTATTTAATCAATTTATGTAATCTTCAGAATATAATATATTCATTTTGTCATGGGCATGAACATCATACAGATTTTAGTTTATTTTTTTTAAAAATAGGGCGAATTTTGGACAAGAACCAAATGATTTTATTCATTCTAAATTGCATCATTGTTTGGTTTCAATTCCTATTATAAACATGCATACTTACATGCTGCTTCATAAGATGTGAACATTTCTTTATAATTTATCTTATATTATTTAACCATATATAAATATACCTACCTATATATATAAAAAAAAAAGCCAACTGCACATTTAACAGTGTTTCTTAAATAAAATATACACATATTTATTTATATAGATGTATCTGCGGATATACAACTTCAATACCTATCTTCCATTAAGTAAATTCATATAAATTTTGTTGAATCTTGATTTTGTTGTTGCCATTTTTTGCAGGAGATACAATGCCAACATCTCTAAATGAAAGTGATACGATAGAACTGACCAGATTCTAACTTGACACATCTTAGTCATCAGTCCGTGTTGTTATCGACAACCAACATCACCGGTCTACTTTCCAATCAAGTTCTGTTAATGAAATTTTTAAGTAAATAGATGGTTCATCTGCCTTATCCAGGTTTTTTTCTTTTTTTATTGATCATATACAAATTATCTAATATTTATTTGATAGATGCAAGTTCCAAACCCACTTGCGTTACTTTCAATAATTACTGGAAAAAGAAAATATATATGTCAGTCTATATAATAAATGGAGGTAGCATGCCTTCGTTCCAGCAGCCATAACTGGGTAAGGAGTTTTAAATAAGTTACAATTATACAATTGTAACTTAGTATCACCCACACTGAAGATTGAACGATCATCCTCCAGAAAAGTTTCACTTAGAATCAAATTTTGCTTAGTACTTTATCCATTA
Organism: Euprymna scolopes; assembly: GCF_053919585.1. Taxonomy (NCBI): domain Eukaryota; kingdom Metazoa; phylum Mollusca; class Cephalopoda; order Sepiida; family Sepiolidae; genus Euprymna; species Euprymna scolopes. Next base: position 78,330,993 of record NC_136508.1, on the reverse strand, counting down.
TGCCACAAGTCCTTGCACCTTATCCATAATAAGTGCAAAATGATATTTAAGGTCCCCACATTAATGTGGGAAATTGTTAGAGTCAATTATATATATATATATATATATATATATATATATATATATATAGCTAAGAGAAGTAATCCACTTTTTAGAAGCACGGAGAAAATGAAATTCAAAATTAAGTTAGAAAGAACGACCACGTACGCATATTTTTTTTTTTTTTTTAAATAAACAAACATTTATTTAAAGTTTCAAACTTTCGGCTTATAACAAAGCCTTCATCAGGAATATTTTATTTTTTAAAAACAATACATTTTTTTTTTTTTTTCTTACTTGCAATGGTGTAGTTTATTTAAAAAAAAAACATGCATGTGGTCGTTCTTTTACTTTTCTTTACTACATTAGCGCAGGAACAGGGTGCTTCTCTACTGGACTGGACAATACACGCTCAACATCTTCGACAAATAAACTATGCCAAACAACACCATGGCAAGTAGGAAAAAAAAAATCTGTTGTTTTTAAAAAAATAATAAAATATTCCTGATGAAGGCTTTGTTATAAGCTGAAAATTTGAAACTTTAAATGAATGTTTTTCTATTTAAAATAAAAAATATGCGCACAAGGTCGTTCTTTCTAACCTCATGTTTTGAATATATATATATATATATATATATATATATATATATATATATATATATATATATAAGAGAGAGGAGGGGGGGCGATAGCAGAGACCACTTGAAAGTTGCCAAAATCCCTAAGTAAAATTGATACAATGGAATTGATTGGATTTGAACTTAGCACACTGCGGTCATCATTTAACCAACATAATCTCCTTACCTAATATTTAAGAGGTATTACTTTAAATTTTTAATGGAATTGTAAATTAAATGAATGGCCTCTGTTGTTTATCCATTTTTTTTTTTTTTTTTTTTTTTAAAATTATAAACAAATTATCTATAATTTATTTTGGTGGATGTAAAGTTCGTACCTACTTGGGTAACTTAATAATAATTGTGGAAAAAAATATGTCAGTGCGAAAGAAACAAAAGAAAAATGGTATATGAATGTGTGTATCATACATATATTCGGGTTTTAACAATAGATTTTTATAATTAAATTTTCCTATGTATATATTTGTAAGTATATTATACATATAAATATATTTATATTATTTATATTTACCTGTTCCGGAAGAATTCCGCAATTCCCCGGCTGTAGGAAAAATTGCAGGAGTTTAGGAAACCCAAAAATAATAAATTCAAATCCAAAATTAAAAAAATGGTCCATAGATATTCTTCAGAAATTTAATGCATACAAACAAAAAAGACGCATGTATGTATATAATAAAAAGAGAAAAAATATTAAGCTATATAAAATGAAATGCAATCATCATGCAAGATTATAAAAAAAAGTAGAAATAATAATGGTTCTTGCCCAGAATTCGCCCTACACACAAAAACAAAAATAAAGAAAAATTTGTATGATGTACATATCTGTGATGAAAACAAAGATTATATTCCAAAAATCATGTAAATTGATCAAATAATTTTATTTTTATAAAAAAAATTTTTTTCTTTATTCTTGCTTTTTTTTTTTCATGGGGAAAATTCTGGACAAGCACCTTTTCTTACTAATACAATCCTCAGAGTACAGCGATTTAGAAGTACGAATTTTGGGTCTGATGTGGATAAGGGAAGCAAGAAAATTGAAAAAGCTATTATCTTCTCTACCTATAGCAAAGTTGAGTTGAGTTACTTCTTGAACTGACAATAAGATTAAAAAGCCATTGTAATTGAAAATTTTGTTTTTGGTGTAACTTTACTATAGTGCGTCGTCCAAACCAATCATATTTTCATAAAGGCATTTCGGGAAAAAACATTACGTACTTACATGTCATATCAAAATTAGTATAAATTCCAAAATTATGAAATACCGTCCAAATTAACTAGAGCTAATTTGCAGGAAAAAAGTGTGTAGAATTATTGAGAATAAGCAAGATGGCCGACTTGATAGCATTTATCTCCTCCTGATTTTTAGTATCTAAAGGGTTAATTCACAGTGAAATTACAACTTTGAAAAATTCTGTTTTTACTTGTAATTATTTTTCTACTGGAACATTTTTTATAAGTCTTGAAATTTATATTAATTTTGGCATGACACGTAAGTATGTAATAATATTTTTCTTTGAAATGCATTTTTTCAAAGCTACACTATAGGAAAGTTGCACCAAATTTTCTATACAAGAAAACCATTATGGCAAGCGATGGCAAAAAAAGTTAACTAATTTGCATATTACTTAACAAAAAAACTCAGTTTATTACTAGTTTTTTTTTTTCTGTTTTCTTGTTTGATGATTAATTTCTTTTCAGTATTACACATAATTCTATTTACGCATATTTTCTACATCATACATAAATAATGAGCATTTGGGTGAAAAGACGCAACAATTCAGAAAAACCTGACATTAATAAGAATCTTCTGCCACTCATTTTTCAAGAGCAATGCAAAACAAAAATGAAAAATATTCCCAAGTAACACCACATTGAGATATATATATATATATATATATATGGCCTATCTGTTGTTCGGTTGTAACCATTACGACTATTCATTCCACTTTAATTTCATTCATAAAGTCATAAATTGTGATGTATCTGTTAAAGACATTTTTACATAACTAAAAATAATAAGTCTCTTCACATTTACATTGCCCTTATTATCATTATCTATATATTAATAGTGTTGTGGAGACGCCTATTAATTAACATAGGCTGGTGAGTGAGATATATAAAGGTATCAATCACCAATACCGGGGCAGTCCGGCAACGACCGTCAAATAGGTAAGACACTTATGCTGCCTCCAGTAAGACATGCAACACGCCACCTGCCGGAATATCTCCAACTGAAGTATATCTGAAGACATGTAAATATGTATATAACTTTTCTTCCTAATATATTATTGTATACCTTTACTTTCGTGTTCTTGTTAATTATTTGTGCAGACGCAAAAAATAGGATAGTGTGTGTTATTTTGTATGTCACGCTTATATCCAAGTGACTGTCATTTAATTGTTATGGACTTTCATTTCTTTTATAAATAATTTTACCAAGAATTCTTCATAAGTTTGGTAAAATTATTTATAAAAGAAATATATATATATATATATATATATATATATATATATATATATATATATATATATATATATATATATATGATGAGAATAATGGAAATAGTATTCTGATAAAATATAGAAATAAAAATGAACAAGCCAAATTATGTGTTTATCGACATTTCGTCTTTATTTCGAGACTTTCTCTGGATGAATATATATATATATATATTTTTTCCATAAGTTTTGGTTCAAGCTGATGCATTCAAGTCATATGGATATATTTTTTAAATTGTGACTTTATAATATATAAAAATTGATGGAACATTAACTCTGTAATAATATAAACAAAATCTGCAAGAATTAAAATATATTTAAGCGTACTTTATGATTGGACTACGCCAGGCGTCCCTGCTAGCTTAAATAAATACTTTTACAGTTTTAACCAAAGAGCTACAATTATATCAGAGCATCTCCATTTACACTGAACATCCACAGAATGCCAACATCAATATATTACATATGAATGAATACCCTGTGGTATTTCCACAGGTCCCACTAGTTATTTATAATTTTTAAAAGTGAAAAGACTTTTTTTGCCATGTAAATTATGTTTGTCATATGTACAGACACATATGCAAATTTGATAACTTAGTTGAGAAAAGAGAAAAATTCTTTCTTTAAATGCTCAGAGACAAAGCAAAATTAGAGAGCAGTTGACTCAGTATAGGATGAGGAAGGGCAATAGAAATACATGAATAGCTAAAAGAAATATGGATAACTTATTCAATCAATTACATGACTAATTTGAACAATTAAAACATTTTTTTAAAACAACTTAATACCAGAACTAAAGTACATTTAAGCATGTATTTTGTAATTAAAGTATATAGGAAAAGAGCCTTATGCAAAAAAAAAAAAAAATGTTTATTGACTCAGCTAATTATAATTATACAAACAGATGTTCTTTTCATGTAAACTAAGAGAAAAATAACACTAAACGAGTTATCTACCTTGTAACAAAATATTTGAATATATTTTATTAAATGTTTTTTTTTATCAATGTGTAAGAATATCAGTTTCTAACATGGGTTCCTGTCGGATCACTCAAGTTAAATAATCCTAAGTCTAGTCCGTATGAGTGACTATTTGGGAATACTAAATGAGTAACTATTAGTATGATTGACTGTTTGGGAATACTAAATGCCATAAGTTTGTAAAATTAGTTTGTCTACATTTGGGAAAAGTTTACTTCTTAGGCTGATTAACTATTGAGTTTTGATAGGGTCTTTCACTGGTTATTCCAGCATTGATTTTGGTCATATTTAAGCAATCTCAAGTCAGTTGAAATACACTTATAAGTTGTGCAACTCCAGCTTTACTATAAACTTTTTTGCTGTACATTTTTTCAGAGTGTTGTCTTTATTCATATTGAATATACATCCCAAAATTTCAATGTGGAGAAGAAAAAAAAAACAAAAAACAAAAAAAAACAACTAAAACCCAGTTTGAAGGAAACCTATGTATGATTGTAAAAAAGAAAAATACACCGTGATGGTTAAATAAGGGAATGACATGCATGATAAATCATAAACTGAAGTCGTTTTTTTTTAAAATATCAAGTCAGTTATGTGGTTTGAAACAACACCAAATTTATGGTGAATTAAGAAAGGAAAATATAAAAGAAATAGTTTGTGATAATTGGATGGGAACTTTAATTAGTAATGGAAATAAGAGACAGTACATGTGCAGAAATAGAGGATGCTTAGAAGAGGAGGAGAGAAAGGGGAGAAGAGAAAGAGAGGATTCTTAGAGGTGAAGAGAAAGAGAGGATACGTTCAAAAAAGTGGAAGAGGGGAGAAAAAGAGAGGACGCGTTAGACAAACGGGGGGAGAGGACGCGTTAGACAAACGGGGGGAGAGGACGCGTTAGACAAACGGGGGGAGAGGACGCGTTAGACAAACGGGGGGAGAGGACGCGTTAGACAAACAGGGGGAGAGGACGCGTTAGACAAACGGGGGGAGAGGACGCGTTAGACAAACGGGGGGAGAGGACGCGTTAGACAAACGGGGGGAGAGGACGCGTTAGACAAACGGGGGGAGAGGACGCGTTAGACAAACGGGGGGAGAGGACGCGTTAGACAAACGGGAGGAGAGGACGCGTTAGACAAACGGGAGGAGAGGACGTGTTAGATAAACGGGGGGAGAGGACGCATTAGACAAACGGAGGATAGAACAGGAGTTGGAGAGGATGTGATAGGGGAGAAAGAAAAAGAATGTTATACGTACCTATGTAGTATTTACTTTCTATATCATGTTTATTCATTAGTTCAAGAAGACGCACTTCAATTTGCGCCTGATTTAGGAATGGCTTCTTGTTTTTTATTATCTTCACTGCAACGTATTCTAGATCAACATGATCATAGGCCTTCACAACCTGAAACGAAAGAAAAACAGAAAATACAAAACATCTTGGCAATTGAAAAATTTCTTGTTGAAAAGTAACATTAAATCACTACAAAATAATTATAATGTATTTGTAGGTACAGGTTTTCCGTTTGATCACTACCACACATGATGTAACAGCTTCCAATGAAGAGCTAATAGAATGAGAAGTGGTGGGTGGGAGGGGGTTGCGATGTATTAAACACAAAAGTTTATTTTCATCTTTGCTCCAATCACCACCAAAAATAAATTTTATTAAACAGCATCCGAGAATAAAATCAGAGTTGCAAAGACAGAAATACAATTTTGGTTTCTGATTTTAAAATCCTCGAATATTCAATCATAATCTGAGTCAGATACAAAAAAATCCTGCTTTGAACATTCTTACGAGTCCAATTCCGCAATCCTTGTTTTAATGTAATATTGGTTCTTCTCCAGAATTTCCCGATGTTAAAAAAACCAAAGTAAAGAGAAATCTACAGATTATATACATATCTGTGATGAAACAAAAAATATCATATTCCAAAAATCACATAAATTGATCAAGTAATTTTATTTTTAAAATTCAATTTTATGAATATCCAAGTAGTGACTGTCTTGCCCGCCATTTTGAAAAATATTTCAAGAAAGAAAGGGAGGATAACTCAACAAAACTTCATACTAGATTTACTCAATTCCCATTAGTCACTTAAAAATGATTTTCTTTATAAAAATAAAACTACTTAATTTATGTAACTTTTTGGAATGGGGTATTTTTGTTTTGTCACTGGTATGTACATAATACAGATTTTTCTGTAATTTTGGTTTTTAATATGGGGGAATTTTGGACCCAAATATTTTATTGTGATATAAACATGTTGCTTATTTTTTGTAAGCTTAACTGATCGATTTGAAAAATCTACCATTTCTGTCATTATATATATATGTGAAGGTCATTCCAAAAGTAAGGCCTCCTAATTTTTTTAATAAAAAAAAAAAAAACCCATTAAAGAGCTATGAAGATGGGGGCTATACCATTAAAACCAGCAATCTTTTGTGCTCTACAATTTATTTTTCTACTTAGTCACCAACATTCTCAATCTATTTTTGCCAGCTTTTTTGATGCGTCAATCTTAAAAGTTCGGAGCGCGTTTTGTCACTCACACTCTGAAATCATCAAACTCATCGCCTAACTTCGCTGACATAAACTGTATCAGCTTTGTAAATGTTCAACAGACGCTGATGAATGTTGATTGGTTCAATTTTTTCTGCATGAAGAATGCAATGACATCTGTTTTTGATGCATATTCATGACGAGGTTTGCTTTCTAGGACAGAAAGATGAAACTTTCAGGTCATGAATACATGTTTAGTCATCATAACAATGTAATTTGTAATCCCCTCTGATCCGTTCGGGCGGAATGAGAGGTGGCATTACTTTTGGAACATCCTCCGTATAACAAACCGGATAAAATTTACATCCATAGGATAAAAAATCCAGAGGAGCCTTACTGTGTTCATGATAGTGTCCAATTATAAATAGAGCTGTTTAATTGTTATAAAGATTTTTATTTATACAAAGATTATTTTGCTACACATTTGCAAAAAATGTTTCAGTCACAGCCATGAGAAACCTGACTTGATAGAGTTGAAAAATATCTTTCCATTCCACTTTCATTCTTTCGAATGAGGCAAATCTAATCTTCAACAAACAGGTAATTAATTCAAATTATTTTTAAATTTAACTGTTCAGTTCTCCATTGATTTACATAATTTTATTTTAGTTTTTAAAAGAATTTTTTGAAAGCAATACAGACTTTGCTAAACTTCTAACATTTCAGAAGCAAAAATAAACATTATTAGTTGTAGCACAACTGTCCTCAACAAAAATGAACAGTGAACTAAAAGCAATCTGATCAGGTTTTGCGATTGGCTTTCTTGACCAGATTTAAGTCCAGTGATCAATAGTTAATTATCACTTCCTGCATAGATGACTGTAAATATGAAACACTAGTGTCTGTACGTATAAAAATATTAATATTTACTGAAAAAAATAAATAAAAAAATAATATATATATATATATATATATATATATATATATATATATGGACGTGGCTCAGAGGCTAAGGAATGAGAATGGAGAGATGTACATTTTGGTTTTGATTCTAGCTAATGGCATCCTGTAAGCCTCTCCTGCCCAGGTCAGCAGATGGCCTCTGACCTCGTCGGAAATGAAATGGTCGTAATTGTCTTCTTCCGGGAGATCTTCACATAAATTCTCAGCGTCTCAGGTTTCGTGTTGATTCTGCTGAAAATCAATTAACTTTGCATGTGCGACAGGAAAGAAAAACAGACTCTGGGGGTTCTAGCTATGAAAAAGTTGATTTCACAAAAATTACAAGTTTTTACATATATACATCATTCAATTCAATTATGCCAAAAACAAAGATTCTCCAAAACTCTTATTCTTTATTTTTACGATGGTGGTCAGGATGGATGGAGGAGGGGTCTGTGGCGTTTTTGGAGTGTGTTTTTCTCGAGATTCGGCTTCAATCTGTCTAATTCGGCCTGGGTATTTTCTTAAATACTAAGGTAACGGGGTTGGTTGGGCGATCCGCCCAGCCAACCAGAACCCAACACGTCAAACAGGAAATACCCTGAATATTTCCTGTCATTTTATTACACAATAAAATATCTGTCTATTTTTCCAAAGCATAGTAAATTTGTCCCTTTTTATAGGTCACCTGTCGCTGTCCGGGATTCAATCAACGTTTAACGGACAATCTCAGTATTTTTACCCAGCTTTACTGAGGGTTTTAAGAGGTTTTAATCCCCCCCAATGGGGAGAAGTATCGCTCTTCAAGACGGTCACATCATACCCAAGTTATGTATACATATTTTTAGTTTTGATCTCACTACTATAAATTAGGTTCAATATAATAATCAATAGAGAATTGTCTCTGTAATAATAAAGACGTAATCTGCACGAATTAAAATATCATATTTAAACGTATCTTATGACCAGGCAATGCCAGATGACCTGCTAGTATATCGCCTTTACTCCTCAAAATTTCATACTATTGTGCCCACACGTGTGTGGCCCCCGACAGATTGCAGACTCCCAACGTCGTGTGTCATGAATTTTTCGCTCAACTATTCTTCTAATTGCTGGATCGTCATTTTCTTGCCGGCGACTGACGATGGGAACACACGTGGGTTCACTAAGTAGAAATATTAAAATAAAACAAACACGAAAAACACAAATGCCAATGTTTCACATATATTTGACAGTTGGACTTGGGTGTGTGTGTGTGTGTGCTTGTTTGTTTTCTGCACGTTCTATCGATGTTACGTTCGCCTGTCAGTCGCAATTCATCTTGATCTGTTTCATTGTCCATTCTAAAAACGGTCCATCCGTTGTCCGACGCTGCTCGTTATCAAGTCCCATCCGCCGCAAACGGCATCTAGATCTAGTTGTCAACTGTCTTCTATGTCAGTATCGGAAGTCCCTCAACCCCGGCTACCGTAAGCTGCCCTTCCCTATGTTATCTATTCTGTAGGTTTCTATTGACATTGTCAAATCTAAAAGGCTTGATCTAAAAATACCTTATCTATTGTTTGCTACTTCCAATCGTTTATTGTAAGAGACTTCCTATTCCTTTGTCTATTGCCCCCCCCCCTTCTCAGTACTTAGTGAATCAGGTCCCCTTTATAGTATCACACTATTTAAAAGTATAATCTTGAAAATTTTTTAGTCTTACAAAAAAAAAAAGTTTAAAGAAAATCAAATACAATTTTTTTTTTTAAATTTTAATATTTGTTTGCTCATTAAAAAAAAATCCTCACCTTGTTCGCCCATAATTTTAGGTCAAGAATGCTTACCTGGCCAAAAGAGCCTTTTCCAATTAAGGAATCGATTTCATATCTCTCCATCCACTTCTCTCCCGGGGTGATTATGTAGTCATGGTTTGTGTCATCATAACCATCGTTATATACAGGTACGTTCGTACGCCCCTTTTTATGTATTGATTCATCGTGTGGCAGTTGTGCCCGGCGTTTCTTCTTTGCATAGTAGACCTGAAGAAGCAGAAAAAGAAAATAACCTTGTTAGGATTATTCGATGCTTGTCTGTAACCAAAGCTGTGTCTTTTTTTTTTTTTTTTTTTTTTTTTTTTGAAATCTGAAACATTGAATCACAAAATCTATATCAATTTGAGTCTTTACTAAAATGCAAATATAAGGAATGTGGGGTTTAAAAAATTTTTTAAGATAAGAATTATTTATTTATATTGTTTGGACTGTTTTTCACATTTTTGTCATTGTTTTCACATTTTATCTCATGTAACATTCGACCATCTTCACATGTACTATTTTAAACTCTGAAATCTTTATACCAAATTTAAAATTGTCCCTTTTATCTTATTAATATTTTTGCTATTATTTGCTATAATATTAATATATGTTATATTATTAATATTTTTGCTATTATGTGCAAATACAAAAGTTAC